>NC_091473.1:179890473-179975360 GCF_036971445.1 Narcine bancroftii | reverse complement strand
TAACCCCAACCCACCAATTTTCCCTTGCAACCGCGTCAACCGTGTCTGCCAGCAGGAAAGGGCTTTGGCAAATACTAGAGCGCCTCGGATGCCCCCCAAAGTTCCTCAACATGGTTATCCAACTGCACGAAAACCAACAAGGTCGGGTCAGATACAGCAATGAGCTCTCTGAACCCTTCTCCATAAACAATGGCGTGAAGCAAGGCTGCGTTCTCGCACCAACCCTCTTTTCAATCTTCTTCAGCATGATGCTGAACCAAGCCATGAAAGACCTCAACAATGAAGACGCTGTTTACATCCGGTACCGCACGGATGGCAGTCTCTTCAATCTGAGGCGCCTGAAAGCTCACACCAAGACACAAGAGAAACTTGTCCGTGAACTACTCTTTGCAGACGATGCCGCTTTAGTTGCCCATTCAGAGCCAGCTCTTCAGCGCTTGACGTCCTGTTTTGCGGAAACTGCCAAAATGTTTGGCCTGGAAGTCAGCCTGAAGAAAACTGAGGTCCTCCATCAGCCAGCTCCCCACCATGACTACCAGCCCCCCCACATCTGCATCGGGCACACAAAACTCAAAACGGTCCACCAGTTTACCTACCTCGGCTGCACCATTTCATCGGATGCAAGGATCGACAACGAGATAGACAACAGACTCGCCAAGGCAAATAGCGCCTTTGGAAGACTACACAAGAGTCTGGAAAAACAACCAACTGAAAAACGGCACAAAGATAACCGTATACAGAGCCGTTGTCATGCCCACATTCCTGTTCGGCTCTGAATCATGGGTCCTCTACCGGCATCACCAACGGCTCCTAGAACGCTTCCACCAGCGTTGTCTCCGCTCCATCCTCAACATTCATTGGAGCGACTTCATCCTTAACATCGAAGTACTCGAGATGGCAGAGGCCGACAGCATAGAATCCACGCTGTTGAAGATCCAACTGCGCTGGGTAGGTCACGTCTCCAGAATGGAGGACCATCGCCTCCCCAAGATCGTGTCATATGGTGAGCTCTCCACTGGCCATCGTGTCAGAAGTGCACCAAAGAAGAGGTACAAGGACTGCCTAAAGAAATCTCTTGGTGCCTGCCACATTGACCACCGCCAGTGGGCTGATATCGCCTCAAACCGTGCATCTTGGCGCCTCACAGTTCGGCAGGCAACCTCCTTTGAAGAAGACCGCAGAGCCCACCTCACTGACAAAAGTCAAAGGAGGAAAAACCCAACACCAACCAACCAATTTTCCCCTGCAACCGCTGCAACCGTGTCTGCCTGTCCCGCATCGGACTTGTCAGCCACAAACGAGCCTGCAGCTGACGTGGACATTTACCCCTCCATAAATCTTCGTCCGCGAAGCCAAGCCAAAGATTACATTCGTGTATTCTGGCCACCTGAAAGCAGCTTATGAGAAAATACCAACAAGCAGCCAAACAAAAGTGTAGGGGGGGAGGGGTGGCAAAGGCAGGAGATGATAGGTGGAGAAAGGAGGGAAGGGACAGCAGCAACAAAGCAGGGGGGAAGGAGGAAGGAAGAAGGTTTGTATGGGTGAAAGGACTGGAAGGACAGGAAAGGGGAGGGGGAAGAAAAGGCAAGCAGGTTTAATGGAAAGCAGTAAAGTCAATATTCTGTCATGTGGCTAGGAGGGGTGCCCAGGCAGAAAAATAAGGTGGTGTTTCTCAGTCTGTGGGTGGTCAGGGTAGGACAGTACATAAGGCCATGGTCAGACATGTGAGCGCAGGAATGTGACCTGGAATTGAAATGGTTGGCCACTAGGAGATTGCTGTGGTTGCAAACAGAGCAGAGGTGCTGAGTGAAGCGATCTCCCAGACTCCAACCAGCCTCTCAGAGGTAGAGAATGCACAAAGGGTGCACTGGATGCAGTAGATAAGTCCTCAATGTACACTTGAAGTCTTGCTGCATATGAAAGCCCTGTTGGGGCCCTGGACCATGGTGAGGGAGAAGGGTGTGGGTGCAAGTGTTTGCACCTCCTGTGGGAGCAAGGCAAGGTGCATGAGAGAATCATAGAGGGAGTGGTCCCTGCAGAAGGTCAAGAGGGAAAAATGTGTCTGGTGGAAGGATCCTCTAGTAAGGGCTGGAAATTTTGGTGATGATATGTTTGGATTCAGAGGCTGGTGAGGTGGTAGATAAGGATGAGGGTGATTCTATGTTTGTTGTGTCCAGGGGAAGAGGGGGCCAGGGCAGATGAGCAGGAAATGGAGGAGATGCGGGTGAGGGCTGAGTTGATAGTGGTAAAGGGGAAGCATGTTTGTGGAAGGCAGCAAACATTTCAGAAGTTCTGGACTGGAAGACCTCAGATCCTCTACTAAGGGCTGGAAATTTCGGTGATGATATGTTTGGATTCAGAGGCTGGTGAGGTGGTAGATAAGGATGAGGGTGATTCTATGTTTGTTGTGTCCAGGGGAAGAGGGGCCAGGGCAGATGAGCAGGAAATGGAGGAGATGCGGGCGAGGGCTGAGTTGATAGTGGTGGAGGGGGAAGCCATGTTTGTGGAAGGCGGCAGACATTTCAGAAGTTCTGGACTGGAAGACCTCATCTTGGGAACAGACGCAGTGGAGATGGAGAAATTGAGAGAAGGGGCTGGAATCCTTGCAAGGGATAGGGCGAGAGGAAGTGGAGTCGAGGTAGTTGTGAGAGTTGGAGTACATCAGTGGAAAGCTTGTCTCCAGAGATGGAGGCAGAGATCCAGGAAGGGGAGAGCATTGTTGGAGATGGACCAGGTGAGTTTGAGATTGGGTGGAAGTTGGATGCGAAGTGAACGAAGCTGACAAGCTCATTGTGGGTATACGAGGCAGCACCGATATAGTTGTTGATATAGTGGAGGAAGAGTTGGAGGGGTCTTGCCTGTGTAGGCTTGAGCATGAATTGCTCCACAAAACCTACAAATGGCCACGCATAGCTGGGACCCAAAACCAGGATGGTTAAAAAGCCAAAGGAATACCTTATTTAACTGTGCAAGGAATAAAAAGGCAGAGAGGTTAAGGGCAAACCTTACACAACTCTCCGATTCAACTTACAGGTCTGGTCACATTACAGGAAAGATACAACTGCAATGGAATGATGCAGAGGAAGTTTACAAGAATGCTGACAAGAATGGAAAACTGAACTATGAGGAAAGATTGGATAAAGCAAAATAGTTTTTCTTGAAATGGAAAAAGCTTCGGTAACACTTAATTGAAGCGTACAAAATCCATGAAGGATCTTGGTAAATGTAACGATGGCCCTTGGCAGCAAAGGTATCAAAAGGCCGGAGGTTGGGGGGGGGGGGTGGTGGGGGGGATTTGAAATAACTGGTAGAGAGATGACAATTTTTCTTTCTTGTTTGGAGTGAAAGAATTTGGACAGAGCAGCAGAACCAGAAACTCGCCACATTTAAACAATACTGTGTACATGACCTACTGGTTATAGATCTATGACAAACATGGGATGAAACACCTTCTGGGTACAAGTTTTACACAATTTGTGAATGACAAATGAATGAACCAGGATGCTCACACCCAGTTCAATGCTTATTCGGGCGGGATTCACCCTGACCTGCATACTTCTTAACTTCCAATGAAGCTGTGATGCTGCATTTTCATTGAAAACTTGTCTGATTTTCCTGCTCTGGCCAATTATATTTTCCAACTTCACAAAAATTCTGAATTAGACTTGGGGGTATTTAAGGTAAAGACTGATAGGTGTCTGAATAGACAGAGTATCAAAGACTATAGGGAGAAGGCAGAGGAGTGGAGACGAGTGTGAGAATGGATCAGCTCTTAATGGAATGGCAGAATGGACCTGACTGGCCAAATGTCCTGCATTTGTGCCTATATCTTATAATTAACAATTGAAGTCCATTAGTCCTGATCCTAAGCACCGTCATTTACCAGGGTATGGCATATATGCATGTGTGTGACTTCAGCAGAACATTATTGGACTTGGGTGATAAAGAATGGAAAGTGGAGATAAGTAAGAAATACATAGAAGAGAAAAGTGTGCTTGTATTTGTACAGCAGTATACAAGATCTCAAATTACTTTACAATCAAAATTATTTGAAGTGCCAATCAGGCTGGAAAACACAAGTCACCTGTATGGCAAGATATCACTTCAAAGAGCAGCACAACCTTTTCATGATTACTGTTGAACAAAGGAATAAAGGCTGTGCCAGGGGACTGGTGAGAATTCCCCTTCATTTCAAAATAGTGTCGTGGGAATCGTCTCTCCTCCAATAGTACAGAACCTTGTCACACCGAGCATCCAAGTTTTAGGACAGCTCATCCAATCTTCTGACCTAGTTGAGAATGTTCACAACGGAGGTCAGCTGTATGCTAGTTTATTTTTGAAAATATCCTCGCTAACCAGTCCACTAATGTACTTCCGCGTACAGTTCATATGCTTCAGCCACAAGCCACTTGTTGACGAGAAACCTTGGTGAATTAAAGAACGGACCAGATGAGACTACTAATGTTATTGTCTCCCCATTGAGACTTCCTTTATACAGAATTTTCTTCATTTAATGGGAACACAGCAAACAGCAATAAAAACAGAACTCTGACTTCCCTCTTCAATCCAAACCCCCAAATTTCTCTTGAAAAATGCCCATGCTCATTAAACCTCCATACATAATTACTCACGGATAAAGCTTGGAAGGGGAGGAAGTGAGGGAGAAATAAATATTTTTGCTGAAGAAACACTTTCCTTCCTGGAATTGTTAAAATCTGCCAATGTGCATTCTGTTGGAAGCCACAATGGGTTCCTTTCCAGTCATGCATTTTATTTCTCTGATCAGTTCCAATAGCAAGATCAGAGTATGATTACTGAATCTCTTTGGCTTGGCTTCGCGGACGAAGATTTATGGAGGGGGTAAAAAGTCCACGTCAGCTGCAGACTCGTTTGTGGCTGACAAGTCCGATGCGGGACAGGCAGACACGATTGCAGCGGTTGCAGGGGAAAATTGGTTGGTTGGGGTTGGGTGTTGGGTTTTTCCTCCTTTGCCTTTTGTCAGTGAGGTAGGCTCTGCGGTCTTCTTCAAAGGAGGTTGCTGCCCGCCAAACTGTGAGGCGCCAAGATGCACGGTTTGAGGCGATATCAGCCCACTGGCGGTGGTCAATGTGGCAGGCACCAAGAGATTTCTTTAGGCAGTCCTTGTACCTTTTCTTTGGTGCACCTCTGTCACGGTGGCCAGTGGAGAGCTCGCCATATAACACGATCTTGGGAAGGCGATGGTCCTCCATTCTGGAGACGTGACCCATCCAGCGCAGCTGGATCTTCAGCAGCGTGGACTCGATGCTGTCGACCTCTGCCATCTCGAGTACTTCGACGTTAGGGATGTAAGCGCTCCAATGGATGTTGAGGATGGAGTGGAGACAACGCTGGTGGAAGCGTTCTAAGAGCCGTAGGTGGTGCCGGTAGAGGACCCATGATTCGGAGCCGAACAGGAGTGTGGGTATGACAACGGCTCTGTATACGCTTATCTTTGTGAGGTTTTTCAGTTGGTTGTTTTTCCAGACTCTTTTGTGTAGTCTTCCAAAGGCGCTATTTGCCTTGGCGAGTCTGTTGTCTATCTCATTGTCGATCCTTGCATCTGATGAAATGGTGCAGCCGAGATAGGTAAATTGGTTGACCGTTTTGAGTTTTGTGTGCCCGATGGAGATGTGGGGGGGCTGGTAATCATGAATAGTGAAGCTATAACCAACAGCCTTCCAATGGCAGCGGACCTGAAAATGTCTGCCAGCCCTGCAAGAGTAGGTTACATTTGTTGGCAGTGGTGCAAGGCCAAATGACAAACGTGTTCTCAGGAAAAGTGCACGGTTGAAAGCTGAACATTACCCAGCAACTTTAAGTAAATACTGAAAAATACAGCTTTCATTCACTGAGATGTGAAGGTCATCAAACACAGATCTTAAAAAGAGATACAATGAAGACAGTAAAAGCAGCTTTGTTGATTTCTCAGCAAGCTCCTTCAGTTCTAGGACCTGAAATTTCTCCAAATAGCACCATGGCACAGTTAATAGACCTGCTGCCTCACTGCTCCAGTCATCTGGGTTCACAAAAACCAGGTGGATTTACCCCATGGGCTTATATCCTCCCAAATCCCAAAGATTTGGAGGAAGACGAGGTTAATTGACTACTGCAAGTTGCTCCTTGTGTGGCAAAATTAATGTGGAGTTTGGGGAGACGAGCTAATGGGAAAATTAGCGGGGGAATGGGAAGTGATCCGTTTTGCCCCAGAAATCCAATTTGGAAATCTCATGGCAGTGTTTGCAAATGCATAATCCAAGCTGATTGCTGGAGATTTCTGACTGCTCTCAAAAGTTTCTCGTCTCATGGAGTCCAGAAGTAATCTCCAAGAATAAGGAGGGACTGAAAAAATACCCTGGCACACCTCCCAGCTGATGCTGTGCTTATTAGAACTTGCAAAAAAAAAGGAACAGCTGCAAGGAAGATGATGACATGTAATTATTACTAAAACATGTAAATTGCAAGTATTTAATCATTAAATATTCGCTGGGTTTTAAATCATCTATTTTGCATCCTTTTGAATATTTGTGAATGTCTCTGAATGTACAGCCTGGACAATGCCCTTGCTGGCTCAAAGTACTTTAGTGTGCTTGCCTGATTAGCAACCACCCTGTGTGGTTGCCAGAGCATCCATTCCAGACAAGAGGGAATTTCTTACCTTCACAAGGTAAATGAGAACTTCCAGCTGAAGGGAAAACTTCAAATGTTATGAAATAATCTAAAGAGCTTCACAGGGGAGTAAGAGGTGGGGGTGGGGGGAGGGGGGTGGAGAACAGCTGTTTCCAAATCTCACATTATGAAATTAGATGACCAAAAGCTTGACCAAAATATATATTTTTTAAATGCTGCACAAAACCTCAGGTAAAAGCATCAAAAGATTTGTCGAGGGAATTTCACTCCTTAGAACTAATCGCCAACATTCAATCTTAAGCAGAGACTGACTACACAATACTCCAATCATCCATTTGAAGCCCCCTTCACACTTGTATCTTGTCCTAGGAATTAATGGCCAATTGGCCAGATAAGGGTCAAGTGTGAAAGCAAAATTGCCTGACAAAATTTCATGCTCGGGACAGATGGCCTTAACCCCTACTGCAATCTCCAGTGTCTGCAGATGCTGGCATGCCATTTAGTCTCATGTGAAATTGAGAATTGCATTCTAGTACAGAAATGACACATTTCTGCGTGAATGCAGGAACATGAAGGAAAGAAAAGATTAAAATGGAGTTATAAACTTTGCCATGGGAAAGTCACAACAGGAGAGAGGAAAATGCTAGCAATAATGTACAATTTATAAACAGCGTGGAAAAATTGGTAGCGCTATCGTGCAAAATTAATAAAGATTGTGTTTAAAAAGGAATGGTGGACCTGCCTTCCCAGAATTCCGTGTGCCCGAGAAACCCCTCCATAAGTGCTCCGTGCATGTAGCCATGCATATGGCCCCTTTCTCTGATGCACGGAATTGCAGGAGGGAAGGTGTGCCATTGCTTTTTTCCCCCCCATGGTCTTTATAAATTGTGTACGATAGCACTACAAACTTTCCCACCCGGTTTAAAAATTCTCTGCTATTACTAGCACTTTCCCACAGTCCCTGATAAAGGTTTATATAGGTCGGCACAACAACAGGGGCTGAAGGGCCCTGCACACAAAGCTTAATTATGTTATAATTAGGAATGATTAATTTTGTTCAAACACCATTCCTATCCTGGGACACTGAAATGCTGATTTAATGAGAAACGAGTGTAAAAGGGTCTATATTCACCATGAGCCATCCCCAGGGGGTAGGACTGTTCTACCGGTGACATCATGACGCATTGAGCGATGGTGGACCTGCCCTAAATCCTGATTAATGTATTATTGTTTTTGCTGTTCACACTTGATCGCTCTTAACTGGAATACTGCACACATTCACACTTACAAGGAGTCATCCCTAGGGTTAGAACTGTTCTACAATCTCTTTTTTTCCACTGTCTTTATAAATTGTGCACTAAAGTGCTACCAACTTTCCCCATGCGGTTTAAAAAATTGTCCACTATTGCTACTTATTTCCTCTCCTGATGCAACTTTCCCACAGCAAAGTTTATATCTTCATTTTAATCTTTTCTTCCTTCATGTTCCTGCACGTGCGCAAAAACATTTCTATCCCAAAATAAAATTGCCCGTTCTACACTTGCCTGATTGCAATACTGGTGTCTATAGATGCCAGGGATTGTACTAGGGGTCGAGGCCATCAACCCCCGATGTGAGATGACATCGCTTCACTGTAGTGTTAAGATTATTTTCGTTTCACACTAGACCCTTTTTAGGCCGATTGGCTGTTAATTCCTGGGACCACTTGCAAATGTGAAAGGAGCTGAAGAGGGTTAGCACTTTCAACTTCCTGGAGCTGGCACAGAAGCAACGATGAAGAAGACACACTCGTGTCTCAACTTTCTAAGAGGTTTGATTTGGCATGAATACTCCCTCAAACTTCTACAGGTGCACTGTGGAAATATTTTGACAGGTTGCATCACAGCCTGGTTTGGTAATTTGAGTGCCCAGAAATGCAGAATGCTGCAGAAATTAAAGGCTCCAACCACTCAATCACTGAATTCTATACATCTCTGTAGGCCATTTTTCTTTAATTTTTTTTATTTTTCACACCATAAATCACATTAGCCATGATTTACACTATTACTTTTTCACACATATACAGTGACTTTTTCTCCCCCCCCCCTCCCTCCTCCCAAGCCACCCCCCCACCTCCCCCTCTCATCCATTTTAGGTATACAATCTAGGTTGCATTAAGCCAGTCAGACAATGTTGTCATTCAACAAAAATACACCAGAAATTCTACTGAGTCCATTCTTTTCTTTCCTTCTCCTTCCATCAACTTAGGTAATGTTTGTCCCCGGTAGGTTTTCGCTATTGTATTTAATGCAAGGCTCCCATACTTGTTCGAATATTTCGATATTATTTCTTAACCTATATGTTATTTTTTCTAATGGAATACATTTATTCATTTAAATTTAGTAGTTTCTTCCTTTTAATTTGGTTATGTATTCCATTAATATTTAAAGTCATATAGTTCAGCGTAGCCATTTTATATTTTGTTTATCTTCTCTTTCCGTTTTTCCATCATTACCTTTCCTCCTTTTCCATTTCTGTTTTCTTATTTTCAACTCTTTATAAGACAACATTCCTACAACATCCAACATTTTCCTTATTCTCCTATTTCTATCTTCTTTATCCCCAATCTCCCCTTCCCCTCCTGAGTTGTCCTTTATCCCTTGTCGGACAACCACATCTCCCCTCTCCATTTGGATTTGCGAATCCACTCGCAAGCGTCAACTGATTTTGCAGTGACCGCTATTTCCCCCCACCCAGCGCCCCCCAGAAAAGATTTCACTTTTCATATGTCACAAAGGTCACTCTTTTAATTCCCTCCTTATTCTCTCTATTCCATTACCTTCCCTTATTAATTCTTGTCTATACTATCTATATTTTCCTCTAAGTACAGATACATTCACGTATGCACATTGTCTCTATTCACTCTTATACCTCTTTACCCGCATACATATCAATCGTGATCATTTTTACTCTCATTACCCGTCTTCATCCCTCAGTCTATTTTTGTCTTTACCCACATACATATCAATCGTGATCATTTTTACTCTCATTACCCGTTTTCATCCCTCAGTCTATTTTTGTAATTGTTCTGCAAATTTTCGTGTTTCTTCTGGATCCGAGAATAGTCTGTTTTGTTGTCCTGGAATAAATATTTTCAATACCGCTGGATGCTTTAGTATAAATTTATACCCTTTCTTCCATAAAATCGCCTTTGCTGTATTGAACTCTTTTCTCTTCTTTAGGAGTTCAAAACTTATATCTGGATAAATGAAGATTTTTTGCCCTTTATACTCCAGTGGTTTGTTGCCCTCTCTTACTTTTTCCATTGTCTTCTCCAGTACCTTTTCTCTTGTAGTATATCTTAGGAATTTTACTACAATAGATCTTGGTTTTTGTTGTGATTGTTGTTTAGAGGCCAATACTCTATGTGCCCTTTCTATTTCCATTTCTTGCTGTAGTTCTGGACATCCTAGGGTCTTAGGGATCCACTCTTTTATAAACTCCCTCATATTCTTGCCTTCTTCATCTTCCTTAAGGCCCACTATCTTTATGTTATTTCTTCTGTTATGGTTTTCCATTGTATCTATTTTTTGAGCTAGTAGTTCTTGTGTCTCTTTAGTTTTTTTATTAGATTCCTCCAATTTCTTTTTTAAGTCTTCTACCTCCATTTCTGCTGCTACTGCCCGCTCTTCCATCTTGTCCATTTTCTTTCCCATTTCTGTTAAGGTCATATCTATTTTATTCATTTTCTCTTGTGTTGTTTATTCTTTTTCTTAAATCATTAAATTCCTGTGTTTGCCATTCTTTAAATGACTCCATGTATCCTTTAATAAGAGAAAGTATATCCTTTATCTTGCCTTTCTTTTCTTCTTCTATTTCCCTGTACTCTTCCTCTTCTTCTTCCTCTGGGTTGACCATCTGTTGTTTCTTTGGTGCCCTTTCCTTCTCTTCTTTCTTGTTTCTATTGTCTTCTGTGGTCTCTTCTTGCTGCAGGTGTTCTGCAGCTGTCGTTGCCGACTGTGGAGATCGACTCCCCAGCTGGTCCCCCCTCCCGTCGGTGTGTTTTTTTTCATGCGCGGTTGCGCACTTTTACTCGGCTCAGCGAGCCATTTTTGTAGTCCATTATTTACCGACCTGAGGGAGCGGGTTTCTCTCTCCGCAGCGGGCCTCTTCGAACAGGTAAGGCCTTCACCTTTTTCCTCTGTTGTCTTCTCTTCCTCTCTTCTTACCGTTGCTTTCGATTTTTCTTTTTTTGTCGCCATCTTCTTTCCACCTTTATACTCACTTTTCTGTAACTTTTATTTCTGTGCCTTTGTGTTTTCCTTTGTTTTTCCCGACTTTTCTGGAGAGGGCTGGAGTTCACTGTCCGGCCACTACTCCATCACGTGACTCCTCTCTGTAGGCCATTTGATGTCAGATCTCTGTCTGGAGGCTGGCTACAAGTGCTGATCGAAAACTTAAAACTTACCTTTCAGACAGTGGCCCTAAAAGGCTGCTCCAGTGTCACATTTGTATCAAGAGGCGCCTCATAGCACCCTCTGGAGCCAATGGAGGCGGGGCAACAGGTGCCATAGCACTACCCATCATAAATATGTGGCAGAGCAATGGCCGTCATCCCTACCCGTAATCCCCCACGCTGCTGATATCACCATTTTCCAGAACAGTTCCAGCTGCATGGGGGATTACGGGTAGGGAAGGCGGCCATTGCCCTGCTGCGTTTTGAGCCACAGAGAGTGGACCCGAAGGCTGAAACGGCCTGGTGAGGCTGTCACAGCCTGCACTGGCCACCCCCCGACGGCTCCCAATGCCCCTGCCTTGAAGGGGTGAGTGGGGAGATGGGTCACAGGCTGATGTTGTCATCAGCCAGCCCCTAACCAGCCGCTTGCAGCAGTTGTACATTCAGATAAGTTGGCAGAGAAGGGTTGCATTCAGCGCCTTGAAGGCAGCCATGGCACATTCAAAGTTACTTTTTTTTTAGGCACAAGGGCGAAGAACCTTCACCTTTACAGATGGGTGTTTTCCCTGCTTGAAAGTGCCTTGTGAGATGCAGCCAACATCATAAAGGACCTCCTTCACTCTAGTCACAACCTCTTTACTGTTACCTTCAGGCAGAAGGTACAGATGTCAGAAGACTAACACCTCTAGATTTAAGAACAATTTCTTTTCAACAGCTCTCATGGTCTTAATCTCACCTTGCTATACTAATTATAAACTGTCCCAACACTACAGCAGGACTGCACTACTGCATTGCCACTTTCTGTAGTGACTAAATATTGATGAAAACACAATACCAGAGAAACTCATCATATTTTATAGAGTAAAGATAAAAATATATAACCAGGAAGCTTAGGTCAGCAGAAAGTTGGTGGGGTGCAGGGGGGAGGGGCGGCGAAAGAGTTGAGAGGATCTGAGGGGTGGGGGGAAAAGGAGGAGCTCAAAAAAGTAGATGTGGGTAAGCAAGGAGAAGTGTTATGGGGTTGGGAAGGGTAAGGTTACCACACCAACCTCAGCAAGGCTGGCATCTTGATTTCTCTGCTGCTAAATCCCACAGGCTCGTCCTTCACCACCACCACCACTTCTTACTCTTCCCTAGCTCCTCACATCCCCAACTGCTCCTTTGAGCTCTTCCTTCCTTCCCACCCCTTTGATCCTTGGACCCTCTTATTTCCCCACCACCACCACCAAACACTATGTAAAGTACCCTGTGTGATCTGCTGAGTTTCTCCAGCATCATGTTTTTACTTCAATCAGTGTCTGCAGTACTTCGTGTTTCACTGATTATTGATCCTTTCAATTCAATGCATATTATTGTAAAAATTTTGCAAACAAAGTACCTGCTCAGCTTCAGCAGAATTTCACCTCATATTTCCACAGTATATGTACGATAATAAACTACCATTAACCTTGTACATTCAGTCCAAATTCTTATGGATTAACTGGCTGAAAACAGAATACAGGAGCAGATTTTGGGAAACAAAATAAGGTACACTGCACCCAATACAAAAAATAAGTCTGAAAGGACTTGGGTGCTTCTAGTATTACACAACATAGAAAGCATCTCTGCAATTTTATCTGCTACATGTTCAGCCACATTTTGAAACTTCTATACATTGTTTTCTTGAGATTTCAGTGAAAAAGAATCAAAACTCAAATTAAAATGTACATTGTTATCTAGAAAATACAACCAAAAAGAGACTCTCCTATTGTTAATGCCTGCAGACTGCTAGATTCTACACTGACAAACATGCTAACAAAGACACCAAGTTCAACTTTTCCTCAGGCAGGGTCTATCTACAATGGACTTCTGTTACTTGGAAATGCCACAACAAAGACTGCTTCAATGACGATGGAAATTAATAAGTCTTCATGATGTGTTTAACGTCCTGCGCGCAATCTTTATCAAGTTCCACACTTGTTCCGAGCTGTTTTACAACAAATACTGGCGCACATTGGATGTGGCAGAGAACTGTACTGACAACTGGAAAATCTTGGAATTACCTTGGCACTCGATCAGTTTATTAGCCCACCTGCAACATGAAGATGCAAACCTTTGTCTCAGATGTTACAAAACATATCAGCATCTGCAAGGTATTCTTGCACTCACCAGTTTTTCACTTGATTCAGTCTTGATTTTATGTAACTGCTCCTTTACCCAAGCCATTACTTGTCATGCTAGATATCAATCAGGAATTCATCACAGGCAAACGGATCCTTTCTTCACCAGACTTGCACAAAAGCCCAGTCTTGACACTCATTTTGAGTCAGATTAAAAACTGTCCACTTCCCCCAACACAAGTGTTGGGCAGCAAGCTCACCCCACATCAAGTAAAACCACTGACACACCTACCCATTTGTAGCCAAAACATGATGCCAACCATTCCCAAAGTGTACACCAAACTTCAAGAGCACAGCTGCAGTAGCGCTGGAGGCAAAACATAGAACATAGGAACATAGGAAGTAGGAACAGGAGTAGGCCAAAAATGGCCCATCAAGCCTGCTCCGCCATTCAATACGATCATGGCTGATCTAATTTATGACCTAACTCTACAGACATTCAGCGACTCTATCTCTCTTATTGTAAGAGAGCAATACCAATGGTAACGGGCAATTCCAATGGTGATTCTTTGTCTAGTTTATGGCAGACTAAAGGAAATTTCATGTAATATTTCATTTGCTTTTTTTAAAAACATGACAATGAAAGAATCTTCAATCTTCAAACACCCCATGGTTCATCTTATAGATGGCACCTAAAATCACCCAACCAAACCACATTGTGGCTATGAAACAACCACCTACATTTGGCCCTCATTTCCCCATTCAACAAACCAATCAGCATCTTAAAAAATCCATCACTAATACTGGCCTCAATATCCATGCTTTACACCAACTCATCCTACTAAATGGCATGCAGTGCACTGAGTCAATATCACCTCTTCCTTGCCCCATAGAAAGGCATATGTTTTACTCCACTTCCAACACAGGTGAACATATCCAAAGACTGGACCAATTAACTTGCCGTTGGTGTACTCAAAAGCAAGTGGCATTGCCCACAGCACAGGCATTGCTGGAAGGTATTGAGCAATGCTGCAATATCTCTACGTGTCCAGACTTTAAATTTGCCATCACCACTACCCTCATCCCCAGGCAACTGAATTAAATAAAGGGCCCAGCAATCAAAGAGGGAGAGCAAAAATTAAAAAAAACACATGCATGGGAACAGTGCAAAGAGGCAACACCACCAAGCAGAGGGCTGGGGAAGGAACTTACAAAGGAGGGGCAGGATAGGACTAAGCAGGCAAGAGGTGGGGGAACTGGACAGGAGAGAGAGAGTATCGAGCAGGATCAGAGAATGGACATGGGGAAAACAAGACCATGTACATGGAGCAAGAGGGAAACCAAACTATTGGGTTAGAAAGGGTGGGTGAGAATGAGTTTGAGAGAGAGGAAGTGAATAGGGAGAGTGAAAAACAGGGCAGAACAAACCTCAGGGAAATGTAAAGAGGTCAAAGTGAGCCCAAACTGAGAGGTGGAGGTGAGGAATGGAGCATGGGTAGGGAAGGAAGGTCAGAAGAGTCTGAGCACAGGACTGATGTAGAAGGCAGTCCAAAGGGAGCAGGTGGAATGTCAGGGGGTCAATGGGAGTGATTCTATAAGGAACACCAGATTCTCAGAGTTTGGAAGAAAGGGAGAGCTCAAGGAGTTAATAGGTGTTGGAAGCAAGATGTGTGAGGGGATAGGGAAGGGTAAAGAATGGTGGTGAGGGTAATGAGCCTGTGAGATCCAAGGTGCCAGCCTTGTGGAGGCTGAATTGTTTATGCGCACATAGACATGCATATACAAACAAAATCCTACTCCATTTAAGCAGAATTGTTATAACATGATAGTTGGGGTGCAAAAAAATTTGCACCTCGAAAAAAGCAGGGTCGCACTAAATTGGGGTTTCACTACTCTGTACAATATTTTCATACATGATCCTGGCAGCAACCTTACCCCCCTCCCCCCCACCGTTCGCAGCAGCACTCTTACCCCCACCATTCGCAGCAGGAACCCCTTCATCCAGGCGATGAATTCCCCATATCAAGATAAACTTGACTGTGCTTACCTTCATCATTTAGTCGTGTCACTTCTAAATATCTTTAGGACCATGCAAAAAGCAGCACCAATGACATATCGCGTTGTATCCTAATTCACGTTGAATCAAGGTGCATTAATTCGGGGTTGCACTTTCAAACCCCCTAACGTTAGGATGAATCTTCACTTACGTGAGGATCAGGGTTCTTCATTCTGTCTAGGAGCTACACATTTTCACACCTCTCCATGCTGGAACATGGTTGCTCTGTTTGCATGTGTATTTTTACTCACAACACCACCCCCTAAAACAGGTTATTTGAAATCCTTGAAAGAAGGTCATTTGCATTCAATTGAAGAGGGCTAGCATTTCAGGCCCTCTGATCTTTCCCTACAGAAAAGCCCCTTGTACAGCTGAACAAAGAGAACCTTAAAAAAAATCTGACCCCTTTATCCATGGAAAGGAGTCAATTCCTCAACATCCTGTCTCTATGGTAACTAAACAAAGGGCTTTTTTCATACATTTTAAAAAAAAGTTTGCTGGAATTTCAGAGAAAAGGTGAATATTTAAAGAAATGAATCTCAATTTATAAAATGTTTGATCTTGTAGGTAATTCTGTGTATTGCCCGAAATAGAAATCTTGTGCCTTGAAAAGCTGCTGCTCACAATTCACTTTCGAGCATCTCATTCGCCCTCTCATCAACAAACCCAACCCCCTCCCCACCCACTCAATCCATCAAATGTGCAAAGACCAGAGCAACGAGGAATAAAGGCAAGGAAACATGGTTCTGTGCCCAACTTTTACACTTTCGTCAGCAAGTTACTACATTTCGAACAAAGTGCGTTTTTTAAAAATATAGACACATTGAGATCGTAAATGATCCATTACTCAACCAGTTTAAGCAGGTAAACATAAAAAAAAGTCTGCACATGCTGGGGTTGAGTGCAGTCCACAAATTTGTTGGAGGAACTCAGCAGGTCACGCAGCATCCATAAGAAGTAAAAGGCCTGAGCCTTACATCAGGAAAGAATTTGGACATCAGCCCCAATTTTTTTTTTTGAAAGAACAAGAGGATTCCCTTGAATGTAGACCGAGGGACCCAGCAGGTCAGGCAGCATCCATGGGGAGGAATGGTCAGGTAAAATGTCCTAACCCAAAGTAATTATGTTTTTTTAAATTTACACAGCTGCTGAATAAACAGGAAATTTTCAAGAACTTCCCACAATGCAGGCTACGTAACAAGTTCAGAACTGGAATGAGCGACTCATTCCCATTCTGAAACTTTTCCAGTGGCAGCCCTAGACATTTTTTGCTGACTGCCTGTAGTCTAAACTGAACTGCAGGCAGTCCACAACAATGGGCTAAATGACTAGGATGACGTCGAGACTTTGTCACCGTGACTCAGGTACTTTAGTATAAACGTCCTTTTGTTTCAATGGCCACTACAGAATTGACTATCTCTCATCATTGCTGCTTGATATGCTAGTTTGCTCACTCCCATTAGCTGTGTTGTCAAGACCAATGGGCTTTCCTAGAGATTCTTGTGGAGAAGGGCTGCCACTAACCCCCAGAGCCAATGCAGGGAGCAATTTAAAAATATTGGTGTAGCTGGTCTTTAAAATCCCCGTGTTATTTTCCTCACAATGGCAAGTTTGCAATGGCACTCAACTTTCAATTATTCAGATTACATCAGTGTCTACCATGTAATGCATGCCATACATAAATACATTTAATAAATCCAGGATACCATTAGATAGAATTGGTTGGAAGGCACAAGTCATCCTCATCCTTTGTACAGTGGTCAAGAAACAACATGATTCACACATTTTCCTCCTGGTGGTTGCATAATCCAGTAAGCAACTGGAGTCCAACATAGCTACTGGAACTCCAGATTCCTTCAGTATTTTCTTTTCTGTACTTTACCTTCACATCACCATTTATTGTTGCATTTCAGATTTTACCCCCGTTTCAGGAATGGAGAATTACTGGTAAGGGTAGCATTAATGTCCTTCCTCAATTGCCAATAAATTGAGTGCTTCAACCCTGAAAAGTGTGTTCTGCAACATTCACAGACAGAGAGGAAAGGCAAGAGCACAGTCAGAGTATAGAAATGCAATTCAGAAAAGATCAATTAGACCATTTCAAGAAGTTAACTGCATAAGTGGGTCACTGAACTAACCTCACCTGGTCTAGGATCCAAGTTCAAAATTCAGATTTATTGTCAGAGTACATATATGACATCACATACAATCCAGAGTTTCTTTTTACTTCCGGTTAGGCAGAATTTCTAATTACCATCAACTAGAAACTGTACAAGAAATGTAAAACAAAAATATAAACAAACTGTGCAAATGCAGATTAAATAACAAGCAAAGTAAAAGTCTTTAAATGAGTGATAACTTCTAAAAATGTAAACCAGAAAGCCATTAGTTTTTTGTCATTATGGACTCACAAATCTTTTTGTAAATTCCAGATTATAAACCATTTTAAAATTGCTAAAGTGGGGTTTGAAGCAAGGCCTTTTTATTGTCAAAAAGAAAGTTCTGGCATAATTTAACAGGATCAGCACTTGTGGAAAAACGGTCATCATTTAAGGTTGAAGACCCTTCTTCAGGATTTGGGAACACCAGAAAACAGGAGGATTCGTGCCCCTCATACCTGCCCCACCATTCAAAACAATCATGGCTGATCTACCCCAGGCCTCATCTCTTTCCTTCATGGATGTCAATCCTCCAATCTTTCATGGATTTATAAACTTCCTTTTCTAATATCCAATGAAATAGTCTTCATGCTGCAGTGGAAATTTTCAACATTTCAGCTGCCTCTGGCACCTCAGTTTTAAAGAATGCCCTCTCTCTAATCCTGCAACAAGTCCCTTGTTTGACATTCTCCCAATAGTGGAAATATCTTGACGTCTACCCTGTTTATTCTCCCAGCATCTTCCTCATTTCAATACGATCACTCATTCCTTTAGAGAAAACAAATTCTTTAGCCATTTCTGATAGGAAAATCCTGACATATGTTTTGGATGGCATCCAATGCAATATAACCTTCCTTAAACAAGGGGACCAAAACCAAGCACAGTATTTTACAGGTGTGGCCTCACCAGTATCCCTGCAATTTTGGCAATACTTCCCTCCTGCTAACTCTCAATCCCTCTGTCATTTGCTTTCCTAACCCCTTGCTGGTTAATCTTCTGCGATTAATGCACGAGAACACCTCTGTTACCATGCTCTGCTGCAATTCGCCATGTGAAAATTCCTCAGACTTCCAGAATTAACATTCCTCTTTGGTTTTCATACTCTGCATTTAGTTCAGGCCTCATGTTTTCCAGACTGATAATTTAAGCATCAGGCCACACACACCTATGCTCACCATCTACTCTCACCTGTGCATTACAGATTATATAACTCACTGCAGTTATTCTTTCATGTTACCTTTGTCAGTCAATATTTAAACCTTTCTTCTCCCTCAATGATTATCGCCCAGTAGCACTAACTTCAAAGTGATGAAATGCTGGTCGTGGCTGGAATTAACATATACCCACTGCAATTGGCCTATCGTCACAATGGCTCCAAAGCGGATGCAATATTGCTGGCTCTACACTCAGCTCTGGATCACCTCAAACAATTCATGCGGCCGCCGCTCCTCACCGGCCGCCGCTCCTCACCGGCCGCCGCTCCTCACCGGCCGCCGCTCCTCACCGGCCGCCGCTCCTCACCGGCCGCCGCTCCTCACCGGCCGCCGCTCCTCACCGGCCGCCGCTCCTCACCGGCCGCCGCTCCTCACCGGCCGCCGCTCCTCACCGGCCGCCGCTCCTCACCGGCCGCCGCTCCTCACCGGCCGCCGCTCCTCACCGGCCGCCGCTCCTCACCGGCCGCCGCTCCTCACCGGCCGCCGCTCCTCACCGGCCGCCGCTCCTCACCGGCCGCCGCTCCTCACCGGCCGCCGCTCCTCACCGGCCGCCGCTCCTCACCGGCCGCCGCTCCTCACCGGCCGCCGCTCCTCACCGGCCGCCGCTCCTCACCGGCCGCCGCTCCTCACCGGCCGCCGCTCCTCACCGGCCGCCGCTCCTCACCGGCCGCCGCTCCTCACCGGCCGCCGCTCCTCACCGGCCGCCGCTCCTCACCGGCCGCCGCTCCTCACCGGCCGCCGCTCCTCACCGGCCGCCGCTCCTCACCGGCCGCCGCTCCTCACCGGCCGCCGCTCCTCACCGGCCGCCGCTCCTCACCGGCCGCCGCTCAGCCGTCAATACCATTATTCCTTCAATGCTGGTCAAGAAGCTACAAACTCTAGGCAGGCCTCTGTACCCCTCTGCAACTGGATCCTTTACTTTCTCATTGGAAGGCCAGTCAGTATAACTTTGAAACAACATCCCCTTCTCACTTCCAAGGATGTGTGCTCAGCCCATCGTGACTACGTAGCCATGTAGAATTCAATATCATCTACAAGTTTGCCAGTGGCAGAATCACAAGATGAAATGATGAAACATACAGGAGGGAGGTAGATCAGCTAGTTGAATGGTGTAAGGACAACAACCTTATGATCAACGTCAGTAAAACCAAGGAGATGATTGTGGACTTCAGAAGGAAGTCAGGGGACTCAGTCCTCTGAGGGCTCAGTAGAGGAGAGGGTCAAGAATTTCAAATTTATGGGTGTCAATCTCTTTGAGGACCAGTCTTGCAGTCTCCAAGTTGATGCAATCACAAAGGCAGTTATACTTTGAGAGCTGTCTGAGGAGATTTGGTATGCCACCGAAAACTCTCGTAATCTTTTGCAGATGTACTCTGGAGAGCATTCTGGCTGGTTGCATCAATGAATGGTATGGAGGCACCAACTCTCAGGGCAAGAATAAACTCCAGAGGGTGTCAACTCAGCCTGCGACATCACATGCACCAGACTTCATGAGGTGGGGTCTAAAAAAAAAGCAGCCTCTATTCTCAAAGACCCCCATCATGCCCTCTTCACTCTGCTACCATTGGAAAAATGTACAGGAGCCTGAAGACAAGCACTCAAGCAGCACAAGGACAGCTTCTTTCCTGCTGTCATCAGGTTCCAGAATAATCAATGAACTACACACACTGCTTTACTGTGTGTGGATTTTGCTGGGGGGGGGGGGGGGGTCGGTGTGCGTGGAGGGGGGGTGTAAGATGGTTATAATATGATTGTTTACACCAAATTTCATGACTGGTTCATGACAATAAATTCTGATTCAGAGTTTCCCCAACTTTCTGGCACTGAAAAGAATTCCCTCTCATTGAAGATATTAAGACCCTTCATGATCATGATTATCAAATTCCTTTTGCCCTAAAGAAAAGAATATTTCTCCAGTTTATATACACTTTGTCTTTTAGCAGGATATTATTTTAGTAAAATCTCCTTTGAACCCTTGCCAAAGCCACAACCCAAGGACTACATTGTTTGTTTTAATGCCTTCTGATGTAAATCGAGAGTTAAGTTTTAAAGTAATCACGTGAAATGGCATTTTTACAAAGACAAGTGAAAGTTGATGCGAAAACTGTCCAAAATCAGATCACATTCACTTACAGCAATGGTGGAGGGGGGGGGGCGGTTGGTGGAGAGAAGAGGAGCAAGGTAACTAGCTTTTTTTTTTGGGGGGGGGGAAGGGGAAGACTCAAGGATTAATTCAAATGCAAATGAATATTTTGGATTATAATTAACTTTTGAAGGTGTTCTTCTTTGGCTTGGCTTCGCGGACGAAGATTTATGGAGGGGGTAAAAAGTCCACGTCAGCTGCAGGCTCGTTTGTGGCTGACAAGTCCGATGCGGGACAGGCAGACACGGTTGCAGCGGCTGCAGGGGAAAATTGGTGGGTTGGGGTTGGGTGTTGGGTTTTTCCTTCTTTGTCTTTTGTCAGTGAGGTGGGCTCTGCGGTCTTCTTCAAAGGAGGTTGCTGCCCGCCGAACTGTGAGGCGCCAAGATGCACGGTTGGAGGCGAGATCAGCCCACTGGCGGTGGTCAATGTGGCAGGCACCAAGAGATTTCTTTAGGCAGTCCTTGTACCTTTTCTTTGGTGCACCTCTGTCACAATGGCCAGTGGAGAGCTCACCATATAACACAATCTTGGGAAGGCGATGGTCCTCCATTCTGGAGACGTGACCCACCCAGCGCAGCTGGATCTTCAGCACCGTGGACTCGATGCTGTCGACCTCTGCCATCTCGAGTACTTCGACGTTAGGGATGAAAACGCTCCAATGGATGTTGAGGATGGAGCGGAGACAACGCTGGTGGAAGCGTTCTAGGAGCCGTAGGTACCAACTACACAATACCCCTCCCTATAAAGAGGCTATCTCATCCATAAAGTGTGCATCCCAATTAAGGGTGTGAGCTTTTGTATTGGAAAGAAAGCTTAAGGAAATGAATCATTGCATGCAACTTGCATCAGAAAGACCGATTTATAATGACATCTGGAGATATTCTGCCTCACATACTAATCATGTGCTTCTTCTGAGTACATCATCTGCTTGTCCAAATCAATTTCCCCCACCCCAATTCAAATGCAAGCAGCCCCTAAAACAAAGCCAAACAGCTGTGACCTTCAATTTCCTTGCAGAGCTTCAAGGACCTCATCCACCCTATGCTTTAAACTAAAAAACGTTGTTCAAACTACAAATGTAAGAACACACCAAACATTTGGTGATGCATTTAAAGAAATTTTAAATTGGGGAAAAAAATAAGTAGGTTGTTGCAGAAGTTAAAGTTGATAAAAGAGACCCAGCACAGACTGAGTGAAAGCACATACATCATGCTTGGCAATGGAATTTTTTGAAGAAACAGAAAGATGATAAAGAGACCACAGTAAGGTTATCACTCCATGGATTTTCGGAATCTGCTTGAAAACCAGTCACATACGCTGGCTAGCAGAATCAAAGAATAAGATGCAAACACGGTCAAAGGAAAGAGTCAAGGACAGAAAGCAGAACAAAATGGTCAACATTTTCCATGCTGGAAAATTAAGTTAGTTCCCAAGAATTGATGCAAGAACAACTGCATCTTGTTTTGCGTAATTTAATAAACTGAATATGGGTGCATCAGGCAAGTTTCCAAATTCTGGAGATAATTGGGAGCTGTGGTGACTCCTGGGAGGGACAGTGAATACCAGAGGCCACAGGGAGTGGCAAGGGATCAGCAGACTGGCACAGAGCACCAGAAACAGGGAGAAGACCCTACAGGACAGCAACCAAGGCAGTAAACCAGCAAGGGTCTCTCTCAGTGGCTGAAAGGCTCACATAGGCTGCAGGAAGTCAGCAACTTGCAATGAAAAGACCCACACAGGCTGCGGGCTGCTGGAGACTAGCTCATAGGAGCCAGGTATTGGGATCAGAACTGGGATTTGAGAGGGTGCTGAGGGCAAGAAGGGGTCCCAAGGGGCTTCGGGCACTGAAGGCTTTCTGATCATATTGGAGGCTTGGATCTGAAGCTCAGAGACTGCGGGAGATAAATCCACAGACACTCAGTGAATTTTAAGGGAATCTTGTTTCTTTTTCTCTTACCGTAAGGGACGCCAGGCAATACTAACCGCCACTCTTTCTCCACCGTATGGCAGATAAAGGGAGTTTTGTGTAATATTACATGACAATAAATAGAATTTTGAATTCCAAAGTTTGTAGATACAGTAATTAGGAGGTGTGGCAATTCATGGTCGGGACAGTGATAGACTGCAAAAGTGGGATGATTTGCAATGCCATTTCAGTGCCAGGAACAGTTCAAATCTGAAGCAGTCTGTAAGAAGTTTGCATCTCTCCATCCGCTTGGTTTTCCCTTGGTGCTCTGATTTCCTCCTGTCCTCCAAAAACACACAGGAGTTGTAGGTTCATTGAATGTAATTGGGCACCACATGCTCATGGGCCAGAAGGGCCTGAAACCATGCTGTATGTCTAAAATTTTTTGTTCATGGTAAAGACCAGCAAACCAAAGTGAATACAGCAGACAGATGGGTGAAGACATGCATATGGCTTTAAAAGTGACCAGCGCTTTCTGGGTTTGTGTTGAACTTTTATAAACGTGTATTGTGTTACCACACTTTAGGAAGTGCGGCTCATTTCTAGAGATGGCTCGGAAATCCACAGAGCTCAGAAGGGTGGTTTGACTGGCAGTATACAAGAGCAGGACAGGTTTGGAAAGAGCAAAAATGTTCTAACGAGCAGGTGGGAGAGGGTGCAGAATCAAAATACAAGATGAGAGAAAAATTCTGAGTTTATGATCTGGAACTCACTGACTGAAAGGGAGTTGGAAATAGTCAGGGCTTTCGGAAGAACATTGGAAATGCAGGCTATGGGGAAAGGACACACTGCAGGAGGAGCCAGTATGCACTCAGTCATTCCATGCCATAGAACTAGATATGCAGCTTCAAACAAGGCTTTCAAACGTGAATTAGACAGGCAATTGAGAGAACATAATTTTCAGGGTTATGTGACAAAAGTAGGGGGGGGTGGGACTTAATGATTGCTCTATGTTACAATTTTGCAACATGCAACTGGCACACAGCCTGGGGAAGGGCCAAGAAATGGGTGGTGGAATTTCTGTTAAATGTGACATGATGCCTTTTGGCCTGGGCAGGTCTTGCTGTGGAGCAATGTATTATGTCCAGATCTAGTAGTCCAATTGCAGGAATGAATACAGTCATTAAGCTGAACAGGGTAAAGACAATCTTCACAAGGGTCAAAAGTTACAAAGAGAAGCTGGGCAGGCTGAGACTTTTCTCAATAGTAGAAGCAGGTGCAATTCCAACATTTAAAAGGCATTCAGACAGGTACATGGTTTAGAGTAGTCAATCTCAGCTTTTTTTTTAAAAATGGCTATGCTCAAAGTTTATTGGCCCCCTTCCCTGTGAAGCAGTCAAGTTTAGTTGGTTTCTTCCATGCTGACAACATAAAAACAAAGATATTATGATTTCTGTCCCTGCCACCCCCTTCCTTCCACCCCCCCCCCCCCAATGTACTATGGCCACCAGCAGTAGCACAGGGCCCTCATTGAAAATGGTTGGTTTAGAAGAATATGGGCCTTGGTCAATACGAGGCTGCTCCTCTGCCATAAAACAGACTCCAACGACAATCGCTCAGCAGAATCAGCCAAAAAGCACAGCAATTACACTAACAATTTTTACTTTGCCATTGTCTCACAATCACTCCATTTTCAAGCTGGAACATCTCATTTGACATCCAGCACTGGGCAAGCAGAAATTTGATCCAAATACTGAATTGGGAAGAGACAAAGGTTCCACTCACAAATTCTATTCTGTTCTCACCAACTTTGTTCATTTGTGGGCCATTTGACACGCTGAAACAAGCATAAACAACTCATAAGTGATTCCAACAAAACATCTTGACATTTCTACCACACCAAACCCAATCTCCATCTCTTGCCCAACTCAAGAAAAGTGTATTGCACAAGTACACCCCGATGAAACAGCATTCTGCAGTCCTTGGTGCAAAATAACGACACACAACATAATATGCATTCTGACAAAGAATACATATACCTGACAAGTATTCATATATACAATAAATAAACAATGGATCATAAATATGAGACTCTCATGTGGTTAGTGTGAGCAATTCCTATGGTCATTCGACATTCTCAATCTGTGGGAAGAAGCTCTTCCTTATTCGTCCAGTGATGTAGCTTCTGATACTCCTGTATCTCTTTGCCGATGAGAGCAGCTGAAAGATGCCGTGCACAGGGTGAAAGGGGTATTCAATGATTTTGCATCCTCTTCAGACGATGATCCTGGTCGATCACATCAATAGGGAGGGGGGGGGGGGGGTAGGAAGGCTCCAGTGATCGATCCTCTGCTGCCCCATGGTCCTGTGAACCAACCTCCAATCCATTTCTCTACGGCAAAAAATTTTTCTCAGGTCACCAAAACTCTACCGTCAACTTGCATTACATCTGTTCCGCCCCATTACATTGATTTTATTGACCTACACTGGCTTAGTTTTAAGCTCATCATTAGGCAAAGTTTATCATTCTTGCTTCAGAATATTTCTATTGCCTCAGAACTCTCCATTAATCTCTAGCCCATTAAGATACCCACATGAAGAATATTCAGTCTTGACTCAGTTGACAAATCATGGAAACCCTTCCTAGACTTAGCTGCCCCTTTCTCTTTCTTCCCTTAAAATGTTCTATTATAACTGTCCCCCTCAAAGTCTTTGTTCTACAGTTAACAATATTCCTCAAGTTCTAAAACTTGGAGAAATCTCACACAAACCTTCAGTGCTAAATTTGCAGGTGGATCGGTCATGTACACACCTTGGTTGGGAGCAGTGCTGGCTACTGCTGAACATAAGGAATGCAATGCGCAGAGGTTAATAGCACACACGTGCAGGTGTGTTAAGTGCCAGTGTACAGGTGATGAATCTCAGATGCAGGAGGAGGAGGGGGAGAGTGTCAGGATCACCCATGTGGCAGTGAGCCAATAAGAAGGTCAGAGGAGCTTGGCTGGGTGGAGTTTGGGAGTCGAAGAATGCAATGTTGCATCTAATGAATGGTCTCAAGCCCAGAGGACCCATAAACCCAGCAGCAGTAGATATTCACCAAGACAAATGGTCACTTAAACAAAAGTTGCTTTTAATTATCTTTAAACACGAAAACAGCATCAAACTTTAACTCATCTATTATTAACAACCCCCTTCTAATTCTAAGCACACGTATAGGTCATGTGTGTGCAAGTTCAGAAAAGTTCTTCGGTTCACAGTCCAGTCTCACTTCTCATTCCTCCAGGTTCATTGGTTACAGGCAATTCTTATTCTGTGCAGAATTTAACATTTATAAAGTTCATCAGGCTTTGATGCTCGAAAGGTTAATGGTTACCGCTAAGGAAGGTTCTTGTCGGGTTTCAGAGAGAGATTTGTTGTTCCAGGACATCCACAACTGAGGTAATTCCATCAGTCACTTCAGTATCTTGCTGACTAAACTTGCCCCCTCAGGGTTCTCCAGATGATAACCTGTTTCTTTCAGGTCACCACAGAGTTCCTTTTTGTTTCTCTTATTCCAAGTGAAACATTAGACAGCCAGTCCTTTCCTTTTGCATGAACCACAAGGGCTATGACTAGGCCATCTTCCACACTGGGGCTTCTTGCCAGCTTTTCCTGTTTCAGTTCCAGCTACTCTTGCTGGCTGAAACACACTCAGAGAGATCTCTCTCTCTCTCTCTCTCACACAGAGAGAAAAAACCTATTTGACTCTCTTTGCTTACAAAACCACATGACCCTCTTACAACAGCAGACTCTTTCAGACAGCAGTGGCTCCAGCCTGCACTTTCATCTGTTGCCTTGATAAGCAACAATCCATTAGCGACGTCTCTTGAACACTCTTCAAAGCTCTTGCAAAAAGGTGTGAGAAGCCACTATGTCTAGCTAGCATAGCTCCAGTATTTCAAATAAAATCTGTTTTTAAAGTGTTCGCATGTGACCTTCTCGAAAAAATCTTTCCCAATTTATCTCCCAAAAACATTTCTATATACTCCGTCACAGAATAAAAAAAGAAAGTCGACTTCATGGTATGCCGAAAGAAATTAGTGAGTGTAGGCCAATTCATGTCAGCCCTCTGCCTGGAGGCCCGCGACAAGAATGGATCTAAAACTTAAAACGTACCTTTCAGACAGCAGCCCTAAAAGGCTGCTCCAGCATTACATTCATATCGAGAGGTGCCTCATAGCACCCTCCGGAGCTGATAGAGGCAGAGCGACTGGTGCCATTGCATCACCCGTCATAAATACATGCCAGAGCAATGGCCGTCTTCCCTACCCATAATCCCCCACTCAGCTGTAACTGTTCTGGATTCCCAGAACAGTTCCAGCAGTGTGGGAGATTATGGGGAGGAAAAGCAGCCATGCTCTGCTGCGTTTTGAGCCGCAGAAAGCTGTCACAACCCACACCTGCCTTCACTGACAGCTCCTGATGTTCTAACAGCCCCCACTCCTGCCTTGAGGGGATCATGGAGGGAGAGGGATAAGTGGGGAGATAGGTCACAGGCTGACGGCATCGTCAGAGCCCTGTGCACCGTCGACTGTCTTTCCCCAAGAAAAGCTGGAATCAGTGCCTCAGAGCCAGTCACGGAACATCCAGAAAATTACGTCTTTAGGCGCAAAGGCAAAGAATCTCTGCTTTTAGACGGGTGTTTTCCCTGCTTGTAAGTGCCTAATATTTGTTTGTAAGCTGTGGTAAATCAGTGCCGTTACAGATCCAAGGCACTAATTGCAACCATCCTCAAGTAAAGAGACAAATCAAGCTGTGATAACTAAAGGGAGTTTTCCCTACTGCCAGCCAAAAGGCACCACAGGGACCACTTTCCTGTAAACAAAGAACACTTCCCAAGTTGGTATAAATTCTGCTCATCCAGAGGAGGAATAATTGTGATCTTCTGAGAAAACATCAGCAATGATGCATGTTTTTTTTCTGACCTCTCAAAAGCATTTGATTCTCAACCCAAGGGTATGAGCAGTACCATTTGCAAATTTGGTTCCCCTCAGCAATGCATCTTCATCCTGTATCAGAGCAGACCCAATCCCAGTGTACATCAGCATCAACTGATGTGTGGTCCCAACTGAACCCTTTTCCACATCTTTCTCAGCTCAATAATGCTTCTCATCTCCAACAACCAACTCTACAGAATAAAAGCTTCCATTCCAGAGCCAAATCACCCCAACTTCTATCCTGCTCTACCAAAATACTCATCTGCAATTTTCATTTTTAAAAAACATCTTGCGAAGAATTATTGTCACCACCGTGATGTTGTTAACTTTGAGTTTTTGTAAAAAGCCCAATAAACAATGCAGGTATCCTAGCCAATTCTTAACTTTAATCTCATCAAGAAAATAGGTGGAACAGGCAGTAAACCACACTATTTACAAAGTAGCTACAATGACTATACAAGATGTAAGGGAGGCCGTTCTCAATCTTTCGTACATATAATTATCATTCAAACACATTGGCATGTTGCTCAATGCCAGAAAATGGAAGAGGGCAGAAAGGAATAAGCATTCCTTCCCAATATAAAGTAGCTAAGGTATATCAAAATTAATCCAGACTTTAATCCTCCAATTATTTCTGTTTGTGGACAAAATGCACAGCATTTCTGGACCTTTCAGAGAAACCACCAACCGACATGAATCCTTTTTCATCTCGGAAGATCTTTCCTGGAACCAACACACCAATGGCATAATGAAGAAAGCCTCTGCTTCCTCAGGAGTTTGTGGAGGAGCTAGTGGAGTTGTTCAAGTGAACCGGTACGGACTTGAAGGGCCGACGTGGCCCGTTTCCGTGCTGTAAACGGTTCTATGGCTTGGAACTCAAACTGCAATTGACATTCTCTGCTCATTAATAAAATGTGAGTAGTGACATGGGAGAGGATTTTTTTTTAAATAAGCCAAAACTAAATGCTAATTATTAGCCATGGGTTCCTAGTGAACATTGGGAATAATTGAACAACTTCAAGAGCATCTAAAGTGCACTCGGAATAACCAGACACTCAGAATTACACTGCTTTAACTGATGCCTACAGGCAGAAACCTTGAATTCAAGAACCACATCCCAGAGTTAAAAATTAAACAAAGTTTACAGAAGTTGGAAGTACACCATCCTCTTGAATTCATGTATTGAGGCCACATTGCAATGAAATGACAAATGAATTCCACTCAAAATAATGTGCCAAGAGATGATGCAAATATTTCCTGAATTAAGCTGGTTACTAAAATACGTGCAGTAACTGTGTTAAATATTGGAAGGCAATTCTTGGCAGGTCTTTCAAATTACACCCACCCACAATCCCACAGGGCAAACCTCACTTTCAAGCACTGGAATCATCATTCCAGCAAAAAAGCTAGAGAAAGATCACTAACTTCAAATGAGTGACATACCCTCTAGGATCCAAATAATGCATTCAACAACATCAGCCAGTCATCTCAGAAATCCATTATTCAGCAGGATCCCTTGTTCACTGTTAGCCATTTTGGATGTCTCTTAACCAGTATTGTTCGCTCTGTCTATCCTATCACAGGCTTCCCATCCCCACTTCATTTCTCCAATTCAGATGCAAAATGTTCAACTTGAAATGTCAACACTCATTTCGTTCTCCATGGGTGCTCACAGACCTCGGTCTCCAACATTTCAAGTCCAAACACCATTTATTTCTTCCTGTTTCAGTGTATTGGTAATTCCATTGTCTGCACAACACTGGACTGTTGGTGCTCAAAGTTCAAAACTTGCTTCAGTCATTATAGGACTGATGTGCTGGCTGAACATTAGGTGTTTTTATGCTCGGCCTCTGCCTCAAGGCTGGGTCCATCTGCAGAGAAAAATTTTGAACTTGTGGCGGCTCACCACAAGGCAGGCGAACTGGCCCCGCTCATAAATCACGTGGCGGGGTAGCCGGCCAAAATGGCGCCGTCGGGGGTGTTCCCTTCCTCCCAGCACGGGGCTCAGAAACCCACGCTGGGGGACCACGTGACGCCAGCACCCTCCAGCGCAGTTCTCAGCTAAGTCTATCCGGGCTGGGAGTATAAGTGCAGTCCAGCAGCCTGCAATAAACTGGTCTGCTCACTGAGCTCAACCCGTCTGGGTGTGTGTGTAATTGCAGGAGCAGTGTAGCCACCGCTACAATTGGTGACCCCGACTGGTTCAAACGTCTTTAAACCCATCATGAGCGAGCCTGGGATCAGCGCTATAGCCGTGAAACTGCCTGAATTCTGAGTTCAGGAACTGGAGACCTGGTTTGGCCACACGGAGGCTCAGTTTCACCTCCGCCGGATTTCATACGACCCGACCAAATTCTACCATGTGGTCGCTGCCCTTGACCAGGCCACCGTCAGACACGTGCTGCACCTTGTTCAGCACCCACCTGCCGAGGACAAGTACGAGACCATCAAGCGAGTGCTTACTGGGTCCCTCGGATTATCCAGACACCAGCGTGCTGCTCGGGTGCTGCATCTCGACACCCTGGGGGGCAGGTCCCTGATGGATGAGATGCTCGTGCTCATGGGTGAGCACACCAACTGTCCACTTTTCGAGCACATTTTCCTCGAACATATGCCCGTGGACATCCGGCCGCTGCTGGTCCAGGAGAGCTTCACCATTCAAGGAAGGTCGCCCAGAAGGCCCAAGAGCCATGGCTCGTACGATTCCCAGAAGGCTCAGTGGTCCAGCAGGTCATGAGCATGAACACGCCAAGCCACCCCCCCCAGCGCTGCGGTAAAGCACCCAGCCCCTACAGGGTGCCCCAAGAGCATAACCAAGCCCACAGCATCCGCTTCAGGCCTCTGCTTCTACCACCAGTGCTGGGGAGCCAAGGCTCAGAAGTATCGTTAGCCCTGCTCGTTCCAGGGAAACGACCAGGCCGGCTGCTGTTAATGGTTGCAGCGGCTGGCCAAGGACACAGCCTTCTCTACCTGCGGGACTCAGTCAGTGGCCGGCGGTTCCTCGTTGACACTGGAGCCCAGATCAGCGTCATAACAGCCACAGCCATCGAATCCAGGAACCGACCTAGTGGACCTCCCCTCCGTGCGTCCAACGCAACGGCAATCCGGACGTATGGAGACAAGACAGTCCACTTGCAGGTCGGCCAACAGAATTTCACGTGGAGGTTCACAATCTTGTCCCTCCCGACTGCCATCCTGTGTGCAGACTTCCTCCTCACACACGGGCTTCTGGTGGACATTTAAGGTAGGTGCCTGGTGGACGCCCGTACCTTCCAGGCCGTTCGCCTTGACGCCTCCCGCTCGGAGAAACCGCAGATGGCCATGATCAGCACGCCCAGAAACAAGTTCTAGCAGATCCTGGACGAGTTCCCGACACTCCTCAAGCCAAAGTTCTCCACTGCCTCGCCGCACAATAGGGTGTTCCACAACATCCCACCCAGGGCCTGCTAGTTCACGCCAAGGCACACCGGCTCCCGCCTGACAAGCTCCAGGTGGCGAAGGAGGAGTTTTTGCACATGTTGGAGTTGGTGATCATTCGGCGGTCCGACAGCCCGTGGGCCTCGCCACTCCACCTGGTCCCAAAAGCCTCCAGCGGCTGACATCCCTGCGGAGACTATCGACGGCTCAATGAGGCAACCGTTCCTGACCGTTACCCCATCCCTCACATCCAGGACTTTACGGCCAACCTGCACGGTGCGAGGGTCTTCTCCACCTGGTGTGTGGATATCACCAGATCCCGGTGCACCCTGAAGCCATACCCAAGACAGCCATCATCACCCCCTTTGGCCTGTTCGAATTCCTGCACATGCCATTCAGGCTCAAGAACGCCGCTCAGACCTTCCAGTGCCTCATGGACTCTGTGGGCAGGGACTTGAATTTATTTATTTGGACGACATCCTTGTCGCCAGCAAGATCCGGGCACAACACAAGGCCTACCTATGTGCCCTTTTCTCCCGGCTGGCTGACTTTGGCCTTACCATCAACCCAGCCAATTGCCAGTTTGGGAAAGAGTCCATGCAGTTCCTGGTCCATAACATCACTGCCAAAGGAGCCACGCCCGCCGTTGCAAAGGTTGCCGCCATCTGGGAGTTCCCACGCCCGAACAGCCTCAAGGGGCTGCAGGAGTTTGCAGATATGGTCAACTTTTACAACCGCTTCATCCTGGGAGCTGCGCTCATCATGCAGTTGCTGTTCGCCCTCATCGCAGCCAAGCACAAGGTGCTCGCTTGGAACCCAGAAGCCTTCACCGCATTAGAGGCCACCAAGGATGCCCTCACGAAGGCCGCCATGCTTGCCCACCGACCTGCATATGGCACTCTCTGTTGATGCCTCTGCCACAGCAGTCGGTGCCGTCCTGGAGCAGCAGGTGAATGGGCATCAAAAGCCAGTGGCATTCTTCAGCCGCCTGCTCCACCCGCCAGATTGCAAGAATAGTGCCTTCGACCGCGAGTTACTGGGCATATACCTGGCAGTCCGGCATTTCCACTATTTTTTGGAGGGGAGGACTTATCATTTTCACCGACCACAAACCCCTTACCCAGGCACTCCTGATGGCAAAGGATCCCTGGTCGGCGCGCCATCAGCATCACTTCTCCTTCGTGTCAGAGTTTACCACCGACATTCGGCACAAGGCAGGGAAGGACAATATGATTGCCGATGCACTCTCGCAACCGGCCATCTGCGCGCTGATGCCCGTCCTCTACTTCGACCAGCTCGCCCGGGACCAAAGCTGATGAGGAGATGAAGGCCTTCACGACCGCCACATCACCAGCCTGCGGTTCCAAGACCTCCCGACTCCCGAGTGGCAAAGGCACCATCCTGTGCGATATCTCCTTGGGCACCTAGTGGTTCTGCAGCAGTGGCAGAGACAGGTCTTCCATCACATCCATGACCTTTCACATCCGTCCATCAGGTCCACGGTCCGGATGGTGGCCGAACTGTTCGTATGGCATGGGCTGCGGAAGCAGATCGCGGGCTGGGCCAGAACATGCACCCATTGCCAGACGTCCAAGGTGCACAGGCACATCAGGGCACCCATACAGGAGTTTGAGCACGTCCAGGAACGGTTCAGCCACATTCACGTGGACATGGTCAGGCCCTTACCCGTTTCCCGGGGCAACTGTTACCCGTTTATGGTGGTGGACTGCACCAATCGCTGGCCTGAGGCGATCCAGATGCCAGATGTCTCCACCGACACCTGCTCCTGAGCCTTGTTGCATGGTTGGGTCGCCTGGTTCGGCGTCCTGGCTCACCTGACCAGCGATCGGGGTGCCCAGTTCATATCTGCGCTCTGGGCACAGCTCGCCAACAGGTTGGGGATACAGCTACACCACACCACGGCCTACCACCCGCAGGCCAATGGACTGGTCGAATGTCTGCACCGCCACCTTAAGTCGGCGCTCATGCCTGCTTCACCAGTCCCAACTGGACGGACGAACTGCCTTGGGTGCTCCTGGGCATCCGCTTCACTCCCAAGGTGCGCCGCTGGCACTACCTGGTGAGTTTGTCAACGCACCTCACAATTCCCAGCGGTCGCCGCATAAACTACTTCCTCACCTCAGGGCACGCTTGGACTCCTTCAAACCCCCACCACCACCCAGGCATGGCACCCACCCACCTCACATTCCTGGCGAGCTGCATTCCACAGAGTTTGTTTTGGGTTGGTGGAGCCCGACCGCGGCACCTCTGCAGCAACCGTACGAGGGACCGAACAGGGTTATACAGCGTTCCGGCTCGATGTTCACGCTGGACTTGGGCGGCAGGCATGAGCTGTTTACCATGGACAGGCTGAAGCCAGCGCACCTCAATCCCACTGAGCCCGTGGTCGTTGCCCAGCCCAAGAAGCAAGGCCGCCTGGCAAAAAATGACATTGGCTCCTGTTCTGGGTGGTGGGGGTCACCACAAGGCAGTTGAACTGGTCCCGCTTATAAGCCATGTGGCAGGGCAGCCGGTCAAAATGGCACCATCGGGGGTTTCCCTTCCTTCCAACTCAGGGCTCAGAAATCTGCGCTTGGGGACCACGTAACACCCAGATGACATCAGTGCCCTCCAGCTCAGTTCTCAGCCAGCTCCAGGTTGGGAGTACAAGTGCAGCCCAGCAGCCTGCAATAAACTAATCTGCTCAGTGAGCTCAACCCGGCTGGTTGAGTGTATTATTGCAGAAGCAATGTAGCCGCCGCTATAAACTTACCTTTTTATGGAGCAGCACTCAAAGATTTCCGCGCTGCTTTCAAGAGCGGGACCTCGTAGCACCTTTCAAAGCATATGGAGGCGGACAGATAGCACCATAGCACCACCTATCCCATGATGTCTAACCTACACATTGAGCAGAGCGGTTCCAGTTGGCCACTGATCATTCTTCCGGTTCTTTCTCCCCACTTGCGTTGATTGAAATCTGCAGCTCTGCTTCTCCATCTGGGGGAGGAGAGGGGGGGGGGGGAGGAGAGGGGGGGGGAGGAGAGGGGGGGGGGAGGAGAGGGGGGGGGGAGGAGAGGGGGGGGGGAGGAGAGGGGGGGGAGGAGAGGGGGGGGAGGAGAGGGGGGGGGAGGAGAGGGGGGGAGGAGAGGGGGGGAGGAGAGGGGGGGGAGGAGGAGAGGGGGGAGGAGGAGAGGGGGGAGGAGGAGAGGGGGAGGAGGAGAGGGGGAGGAGGAGAGGGGGAGGAGGAGAGGGGGAGGAGGAGAGGGGGAGGAGGAGAGGGGGAGGAGGAGAGGGGGAGGAGGAGAGGGGGAGGAGGAGAGGGGGAGGAGGAGAGGGGGGAGGAGGAGAGGGGGGAGGAGGAGAGGGGGGAGGAGGAGAGGGGGGAGGAGGAGAGGGGGGAGGAGGAGAGGGGGGAGGAGGAGAGGGGGGAGGAGGAGAGGGGGAGGAGGAGAGGGGGAGGAGGAGAGGGGGAGGAGGAGAGGGGGAGGAGGAGAGGGGGAGGAGGAGAGGGGGAGGAGGAGAGGGGGAGGAGGAGAGGGGGAGGAGGAGAGGGGGAGGAGGAGAGGGGGGAGGAGGAGAGGGGGGAGGAGGAGAGGGGGGAGGAGGAGAGGGGGGAGGAGGAGAGGGGGGAGGAGGAGAGGGGGGAGGAGGAGAGGGGGGAGGAGGAGAGGGGGGAGGAGGAGAGGGGGGAGGAGGAGAGGGGGGAGGAGGAGAGGGGGGAGGAGGAGAGGGGGGAGGAGGAGAGGGGGGAGGAGGAGAGGGGGGAGGAGGAGAGGGGGGAGGAGGAGAGGGGGGAGGAGGAGAGGGGGGAGGAGGAGAGGGGGGAGGAGGAGAGGGGGGAGGAGGAGAGGGGGGAGGAGGAGAGGGGGGAGGAGGAGAGGGGGAGGAGGAGAGGGGGGAGGAGGAGAGGGGGGAGGAGGAGAGGGGGGAGGAGGAGAGGGGGAGGAGGAGAGGGGGAGGAGGAGAGGGGGAGGAGGAGAGGGGGGAGGAGGAGAGGGGGGAGGAGGAGAGGGGGGAGGAGGAGAGGGGGGAGGAGGAGAGGGGGGAGGAGGAGAGGGGGAGGAGGAGAGGGGGAGGAGGAGAGGGGGAGGAGGAGAGGGGGAGGAGGAGAGGGGGAGGAGGAGAGGGGGAGGAGGAGAGGGGGAGGAGGAGAGGGGGAGGAGGAGAGGGGGAGGAGGAGAGGGGGAGGAGGAGAGGGGGAGGAGGAGAGGGGGAGGAGGAGAGGGGGAGGAGGAGAGGGGGAGGAGGAGAGGGGGAGGAGGAGAGGGGGAGGAGGAGAGGGAGGAGGAGAGGGGGGAGGAGGAGAGGGGGGAGGAGGAGAGGGGGGAGGAGGAGAGGGGGGAGGAGGAGAGGGGGGAGGAAGGAGGAGAGGGGGGAGGAGGAGAGGGGGGAGGAGGAGAGGGGGGAGGAGGAGAGGGGGAGGAGGAGAGGGGGGAGGAGGAGAGGGGGGAGGAGGAGAGGGGGGAGGAGGAGAGGGGGGAGGAGGAGAGGGGGGAGGAGGAGAGGGGGGAGGAGGAGAGGGGGGAGGAGGAGAGGGGGGAGGAGGAGAGGGGGGAGGAGGAGAGGGGGGAGGAGGAGAGGGGGGAGGAGGAGAGGGGGGAGGAGGAGAGGGGGAGGAGGAGAGGGGGAGAGGAGAGGGGGAGGAGGAGAGGGGGAGGAGGAGAGGGGGAGGAGGACGAGGGGGAGGAGGAGCGGGGGGAGGGAGTGGGGGTGGAGGGGGAGGAGGAGGAGGGGGAGGAGGAGAGGGGGAGGAGGAGAGGGGGAGGAGGGGAGGTGGTTGGGGTGTGGTGTGGGTGGGGAGGGAGAGGGGGGGAGGAGGAGGGGGTGGGGTGGGAGGAGGAGGAGTGGGGGAGAGGGGTGAGGAGAGGGGGAGGTGAGGGGGAGGAGGAGAGGGGGAGGAGGAGAGGGGGAGGAGGATGAGGGGGAGGAGGATGAGGGGGAGGAGGAGGAGAGGGGAGGAGGAGAGGGGGGAGGAGAGGGGAGTGAGGAGGGGGAGGAGGAGGAGGGGGAGGAGGAGAGGGGGAGGAGGAGAGAGGGGAGGAGGAGAGGGGGAGGGAGGAGAGGGGGAGGAGGAAGAGGGGAGGAGGAGAGGGGGAGGAGGAGAGGATGAGGGGGGGGAGGAGGAGAGGGGGAGGAGGATGAGGGGGAGGAGGAGAGGGGGAGGAGGAGGGGGAGGAGGAGAGGGGGAGGAGGAGAGGGGGGAGGAGGAGAGAGGGTGAGGAGGAGAGGGGGAGGAGGAGAGGGGGAGGAGGATTGAGGGGGAGGAGGAGAGGGGGAGGAGGAGAGGGGGAGGAGGAGAGGGGAGGAAGGAGAGGGGGGGAGGGGGAGAGGGGTGGGGGAGGAGGAGAGGGGGAGGTGGAGGGGGAGGAGAGGAGAGGGTGAGGAGGAGAGGGGGAGGAGGAGAGGGGGAGGAGGAGAGGGGGAGGAGGAGAGGGGGGAGGGAGGGGAGGAGGGAGGGGGGAGAGGAGGGGGAGGAGGAGAGGGGGAGGAGGAGGGGGGAGGAGGAGAGGGGGGAGGAGAGGGGGAGGAGGAGAGGGGGAGGGGAGAGGGGGAGGAGGAGAGGGGGAGGAGGAGAGGGGGAGGAGAGGGGAGGAGGAGGGAGGGGGAGGAGGAGAGGAATTTTAGATAGGAGGGAACAAGCTAATGGCAAGAGGGAGGAGGTTTAAAGAAGACCAGTCAGGTAGGTAAAAGTTCCACATTGGTATTGGAATGAGTTGCCATAGGTGATGGTGGAGATGGGCACAGTAATATTTAGGAGGCCTTTGGGCAGGTGAATGAGATAGAGGTTTTAAATTAAGGCAAGTAGGACTAGTACAGATAGGCACTGATGAAAACTTCCTTCACATTTAATTTTCACGATAAAGGAAAAACTAAAAATCTGCTCAATTGTTGACAATTTTTGTTTTTTTCACAAACTCCCAAGTATCTTGTTGAATGGCATGATCGCACTTTATCTACCCACATCAAGAATGGTAACTTTATAAAATTTCTTGTTATCCATATTTTATGATGTACATGTGCTGAAATTTGTACTTGCTGCAGCTGAACAGGTACTAAGGAAAATTATAACAGTAATATACACAAGATGCATCATGAATATTCACAGCGCATACAAAGCGACTTGCAATAGTGCAGACTATGGTTCGTGCACCAAAGGGAGGTTCAAGAGATTGATAGCTGTTAGAAAGAAACTGTTCTTGAACCTGCAGGTGCAAGCCTTCAGGGTTCTGTACCTTGTGAAGTTGCAGCGAGAAGAGGTCGAGACCTGGTTGTCTGTAATGGATGGGAGGCCAGAGCCTAGGATGACTCAGCCACATTGCTACTTTCTGCATTCCTGGACACTTGTATTGCCAAACCAGGCTGTGATGTACTTTCCACAGTGCATCTGTAGGAGTTTGGTTGAGTGTCTGACAGCTTGCCAAATCTCCTCAGAGTCCTTAGAAAGTAAAGGCCTTCTTTACAGTTGCCTCAATGGACTTAGAAATGGACTACCAGCATGGAGGTTCAAACTCTCCACCTCCTTCCCATCAATGCAGATAGATGCATGGTCCCTCCACCCTCCTTCCCAAAATCAGCAACAAGTCCCTTGGTCTCGGTGATGTTGATAGTCATATGTTTGCACATGATATCAAAATTGCCAGATGATTGATGGCGAAGGAAGATATTCACACGATGGCACAAAGGAAGCCAAGAAAATGAAGTCTGGAAAAAAGTGCCAGCTCATACAATTCAGGAAATTAAAGCAAAACAAATAAAGATAAATAGGATCTTGGAATTCATTGCAAGGAGAAATGGAGTCCAGGATGGTGTTATTTGGAAAACCCACATTCCAGGCCTTGACCAGTAAAGGCAAGGATAGGAAAGTTAGCCCAGAACTGAATTGTATTCTGTTCTGGGCTCAAGTAGTATTTTGTCATGCATGTGAGAATACAGGGTAGATTTACAAGGACATTTGCCAGGACTGAAGAATTCCAATCCATAGACTGTCTAGAATGTAGTTGTTTGAAACAAATGGGGAAAAAAAAAGATTTAATTAAGATGTACAGACAGAACATGGAGCAAGACAATTCATTTTCCCTTCACAAAAGGGTTGGTAACTAGGCAGCACAGGTTTATGTAAATTTGTCAAATGATGAGGTGAACTTTTCACCCAACAAGCATGGACAAGTTTAGTTGGCAGGGACAAGTTGGGCCAAGGGCCCATATCAGTGCTTTACAATTCTATGACTAAGCAAAGGATTCTGTAACTTGGTGACCAAAAGAGTGGTGAAACCTATGCCACATTTCACAAGCACGTGAAAAACCTCTGTGTTCTGGACAAGAAATGTGAGTGTAGTTACTTTAATGCGAAGTCCAATTATGCCTCGCTTGGACACAGTGTGTTAAATGGCATCTTGTGCTATTGTATCGATTCCACACCAAAGGTAGGTTCAAGCACATTTGGAGAAGCCATAATCAAAAGGACAGGAAATATGCAGAAGTTCAGCATTATTTTGATATGACCAGTACCATGACATTCTTTGGCTCTAAGAATCCAATAGGCAATCTCAATTTTCACATATATCCCCTGATGCTGTAAAAAAAAAAGCACAATCCAGATGAAACATGGGAAGAATCAGAATGAATATACTACAGAGATGGTCTTAACACCTCAACCAGGCCATTTCACTGGTCATCTGCAGATCAAAATATCCTCGATCAACTACACAATAAGGCCAGAGAACCTCAATTCACCTACCAAAGCCATCCATAAACCCACCTGTCACACAAGCCTTTCTTTCTCCAGCCCCCCGCCGTCTCCCTTCCTCATGTCAGAGGACATGTCACTTAGCCTTCCTCCCATCACCTATCTTCTTTTTGTTTCATTTTCTCACCCCTCCCACCTGCATTTACCCATCATGCACCAGCCTGTGCTCCCCTCCTCCACCACACTTTTATTCAAGAGTCTTTTTCTTGCTATTCCAGACTGACACATTGACAGTCTAGTTCTTTTCACGGAAGCTGCCCAGCCCACGGAGTTTTTCTAGCTGTTTGTGTATGAAGGCAAACAGAAAGCTGCCATGGCACTGGGCAAGAATAAATTCTCAGAGCTATATATCAGGTTCAAGGTATTCCTCCAACATCATGCATTCTGTTACAAGAAAAATACTGTACATCTATGGGCAAGTCAAATATCACAGCTTCAATAATTAAAACAGGAAAGCAGACAAAAGTGAAAATACTCCTCTTACTGCCCCCCCCCACTTCCCATGATCTCTAACAGCAGGGAAAAGTGCTGCCTCGTTCTATGGAGCTTTTCTCACCCTTTTTATCCAATTGCTATCAGACTCTTGCTAATTTGACCAAAACTCCTCAAGAACATCAAAAGATCTCTCTGCACTACTGCAACTTAACTTTTTCCTGGCACTAACTACAACAGAGAATATTTATCCATCTCTTGATATCTTTTATCTTGCATTTGCAGTAAATAAAATCTTTTATTGTACAGCAATTATTGGTGTACATCTGAAATACCTGTCTGGCTACAGCAAGGAAAAATTTCAGTGTACCTGTACATTATGTTTATGCGTGAGAATAAACTCACATTGAGCGTAGAATTGATTCTTCGTGCATGTTTGTATTTCTATGAGATAAAAGTAAAAATTTCTGGAGAAACTCAGCTGGTCAAACAATGTACTTTATGTAGGAAAGATAAAGCAATAATATAACCAATGTTTTGAGAGTGAGCCCTTCATCAAGGTATCTATAAGAGAATCTATGACGTGGGTGGCCAAACCGCCCAGTCATTACCGATCACCCATCCAAGCTACTTACTATGGTCAAAAGTTGTAAGTGTGTGATAATCAACCTCCTAAATTTTACCCCAAAAATTGCTCCATAAAATTTGACTATTACAAAAATGTATGCTGTGTACATTTTGATTCTAATATAAATTAACAGTTTAAAAACTACATAAGTATTATTACATGCATGTATTTTTTAATATTTATAAAGTCTTTGTAACAAAATGTGCATTCAAGAGTAAAAATGTATGTAATATAAGAAACAGGGGATTGAGGAGATGTATGATCCTTACTTAGATTGCAGGAAGAACCTTAAGAGGGAAATTAGAAAGGCAAAAAGGTATGAGGAGTCCATAGCTAATAAGGTGAAGTGAATCCTAAGGGTTTTTACAGATATGTAAACAGTAAAAGGAGGGTTAAGGATTGAGTAGGTCCACTGGATGATGGAACCAGTGGACTATGTGAGGTACAGTATGAGATGGGAGAGATATTGAACAATTTTTTCCTCGTCTGTATTCACGAGGGAAAGGGACATTGGGCTCTATGAGATAAGTGAGGCAAAGGGCTTAGTTATGGAGAGGATAGGGATTAGTAAAGCGAGGGTTTTGGAGCTTCTAGGGTCAATAAAGGTGGATAAGTCTCCTGGTCCTGATGAGATTTTTCCCAGGACGTTAAGGGAAGTCAGGGAGCAAATAGCGGGGGCACTGACAGTGATTTTTTAAAGATTACTGGAGGAGGGTGAGGCACCACGAGATTGGAGAGTTGCAAATGTAATTCCATTGTTTAAAAAAAAGGCACAAGGTACAGGCCAAGTAATTATTGGCCAGTAAGTTTGACTTCGGTGGTGGGGAAAGTTATGGAGAGTATTCTTTGAGATAGTATATACGCATATCTGGATAGGCAGGGATTGATTAGGGGCACCCAGCATGGGTTTGTAAAGGGAAAATCATGTTTGACGAACCTTGAGTTTTTTGAAGAGGTGACGAAAAAAGTGGATGAAGGCAAGACGGATGATGTGATCTATTTGGATTTTAGTAAGGCTTTTGATAAGGTTCCGCATGGAAGGTTAATAAGGTTCAGACACTAGGAATTAGTAGAGAAATTGTGACATGGGTTCAGAGGTGGCTCGAAGATAGCCAGCAGAGAGTCTTGGTGGACAACTGTCTGTCAGGTTGAAAGCCTGTGACAAGTGGGGTACCTCAGGGATCGGTGCTGGGTCCCTTGTTGTTTAACATTTATATTAATGGTTTGGAGGAGGGTGTGGTTAACTGGGTAAGCAAATATGTGGATGATACGAAATTAGGGGGAGTGGTGGATAGTGAGGAAGGTTTTCTTGGATTACAGAAGGATTTGGTTTGTTTGGAAGAGTCGGCTGAATTCAATGTAGACGTGTGAGGTGCTGCATTTTGGGGAAAAAATAACCAAAATAGGACATATGCAGTTAAGGGGAGGGCATTGAGATATGCAGAGGAACAGAGGGACCTGGGGGTTATGATACAGAATTCACTGAAGGTGGATTCCCATGTAGACAGGGTGGTTAAGAAGGCATATGGTATGCTGGCCTTCATAGATCATAGTATAGAGTATAGGAGCTGGGAAGTGATGCTGTAGTTGTTTAAGGCATTGGTGAGGCCAGGTTTGGAGTACTGTGCTCAGTTCTGGTCTCCAAATTATAGAAAGGATATAGATAAGGTGGAGAGGGTGTAGACAAGATTTACAAGGATGTTGCCTGGCTTACAGCATCTAGATTACAGAGAATGATTAAGGAGACTGGGATTTTATTCATTGGAACGTAGATGGCTGAGAGGGGATTTGATAGAGATTTAAAATTATGAAGGGAATAGATAGACTAGACGTAAATAGACTTTTTCCCGAGGGCAGGGGAGGTTGGAACAAGAGGGGATAAGGGTAAGGGGGAAAAACTTTAGGAAAAATATTAGAGGACACTTTTTCACTCAGCAAGTGGTGACAGAATGCAATGATCTTCCAAAAGAGATAGTTGCGGCAGGGTCCCTTCTGTCGTTTAAGAGAAGGTTGGATGTGTACATGGATGTGAGGGGGTTGGAGGATTATGGGTGGAGAACAGGGTGGGGGGGAGTTAGTGGAGTTGTTCAAGTGAACCAGCATGGAGTCTAAGGGCCTCAATGGCCTGTTTCCACGCTGCAAACTGTTATATGGTTATAATATTTTTTCACATCTTGTGTTCTCAAGCATGTAAATTTTCATCGTTTGCTTGAAAAATAGTCTCCAAGATCAGCAAAGCCAGTCATTCTGCCATCGAATCCACACTCAACTGTCCAGGGCAATTCACAGCACCATTCCTCTAGTCTTGGTTAAATGGTCGCATGGTTAACTGATCACTGTAAATTGCTGGTGCATCAGTGAGTTTGGGGGAAGAATAAAATGGGATAAGTTCAAGATTAAATGGGTGTTTTCTTAGTGCCAATTTGATGGCCTAAAAGGGTCCATTTCTGTGCTAGAAACAATATGGAATATTTATGAAAAAGAGCTAACTGCCAAGCTTCCTGCACCTTCCCAGAACCTCCAAGGTAATTAATGTCCCATGTAACCTGAGAAATTCAGACATCATAAACCATATCTGCAAGGGTCTAAAGGGTTTGACAGTGGGTAAATGACTCTCTCAGACACTCTACAGAGATAAACCTGCTAGACAAAATAGAGTACTCCCCAAGTTAGTTTTCAGGAACCCACAGAATAAACTGCAGCAATGTCAGATACATGGCAAGGAACTGTGACAGTTTAGAGTACACCTCAAATCATTGCTGACAACTGGAGGAATAAAGTAGCAATGGACACTGAAAACAGTCATTTCCACTCCTCCGGGGGGTCCTGAATCCTCATCCCACTCCTCCAGAAGGAGGAAGCATCCCAGTGTCCTGGCCAATACTTATTCCACATTCAGCACTTCACCAAACATTCTCCATTACCACTTCATTCCATTTTGTGAGAATTGCAAGTAGCTCCAAAGTTTCAATAGCATCTATACAACACAAAAATTAATGACAGGACCTTTTAAAATTAATGGAGAGATTTTGCAATTCTTCTTGGTTGGAGATCTTTATATGAAAGAACACACACACACACACAACTATTAATTGAGGGAGACTATAACGAAGACCCGAAAACAAAGAACTCTGATTCAAGTGTTGCCAGCCAAAGCTATAAAAGTTGAAGGATTTGGATTACAAAATTCTGAGATGGACAACTTGGAGGAGAGTTTAGGGAAGATGGTATTTGAGAAATTAAGCCTTGGGTAATCAAAGATTTCAATAGTGAGAAAGCAGACTCAGCAATGACAAAGCAAAAGCCTCTGTTTAGTATCAGTTAACTAATACTGCAAGGTGCACTCTCACACATTCATGTCAGATGCTTCATTCAAAAAGAATGAGATAACCAAATGCTGTATTAGCAACCTTCATTAAATCTTCATCTCCGACATAAGGGTCCTGAAACAAACACTCAAGAGCTCAAATCTCAGCAAGAGATTTCCAGGACAAGTGAAAACCCAAACACATTAACATTCTCCAGAAATGTAACATTCTTACCAACTCACTGCCATTCCGAATGAGAAAGCAGTATCCGGGGAGACACCAAATTCCTTGAGTATCTACCAAGGGACAAGCCCACAATTACTGGAGTATGGAACAATCAACTGACCCACTTGCCGAACTTTGCTGAGCAGGTAGGTCAATCACATGGAGTGGGCAGTTTTAAAAGCAAGGGACCCAAAGGTCTAGAAACTGGTCCTAGCACCAGAATACCACAACCTCCAGGATGTTTGCAATTTTTATCCTCTACCCATTTTTGCTTCTCTTCACCTTTATTGAAAAGCCTCCCAGTCTTTAGGAGACAAGCTCCATATATCTCTCTTCCTACACAGATCTAAACAGATCACCAGTCACCTTACATCTCATATTTTGACTTAACATTACTGCCTGATCCATTTGAATGAAACGCTTTGCAACAATTTATTAAAATTGCTTATTGATACCTCTAGCAAGTTAGAGCAAAAAGCTTTGCTTTGTGTACTATCCAGGTAAGTGAACCCATACTCAAGTATGAGGTAATGTAGTTATAAATAATGCAGTGTTACACCAAATAAATAGTGCAGGATATACTGTTAATACAAAGTGCAGGGAATATAGGTAAGCAGCACAGGGGCATAGCATTTACCCAACGAGACGCCCATTCAAGAGTGATAGCATCAGAAAACCAACTGCTCTTGAATGTGAAGATCCACATTTTCAAGCTCATACATCTTCTGCCAGAAAGTGAGAGTGTGATCAAGTGGGTTGGGAGCTTTCCCAAGGCAGCAAGAGGTATAGAGATGGAATTGATGGAGAGAGGTTAGTATATGCAATGGCCTGGCTTTGTTTAAAATTAGATACACACGCATCATAAACTGTGACTGATATCTAAATTCACATTGTGGAACAAATACTCCAAACTACAATGAAATTATAGACTGTGGAACATTAAACTTAAATTGTTCACGTGCAGAAAATAGTCATTGTGCACAAACAAGACAGCACAGCTGCCTTGCAGCTCCAAAGGCCAGTTTAATCCTGGCCTTGGCACTGTTCATGTGGAGCATGCACACAGTCGGTTACTATATGGTTTCCTCTGGGTGCTCTAGTTTCCAACAATACCACAAACCTGCTAACTGGTAGATTAATAAGCCATGAAAATTGCCCTGCGTGACAGAAAATCTGGGACAATTAAAAAGGGATTCGTGTAAATGTGCGGTAATAGTCAGTGTGGATTCAGCAGACTAAAGGACCCCTTTTCCTGCCACATTTCCCTCAGACAATGATTGCAAATGTGGTAACTTGAAATCAACCAATTGACGCATTGTTTCTTTTCTAGGGGAAGAGGAGCTAAACCGAGTGCACCGGTCTACATTTCAAATGACCCCACCACGTTATTTTTCCCTCACAAACCAGGAACCATAATTACTCCGAGTCTTGTTGCAAAGTACCAAAAGTTCTTATTTTTGGGGAGAGAGGAAGTGCTGGCTCTATACCAATCCTGCTATGTGTTCTTGTATAGCAAATTGCTGCTTGAAACCATGGGTTCAAGCCCTTTCTAAAGAATACAACTTAATCTAGCTAACACTTCAATCTCAGTTTAGAGCAGGAGTATCAAACTCAAATTCACAGAGGGCCAAAATTAAAAACTTGGTCTAAGTCGTGGGCCAAACTAAATATTTATTGACAATTTTCAACAACATCTGCATGTTTTCTCTTCTTTCAACATAGGTAATGTTAAACTTTTTCTTATTAAAATAAATGTTTAATAATAGTTTTGGTTAAACTCTTTCCAGAAGAAGCATTAACAAATGAGAAATAAAATATTCAATCAATAATATTTCTCTATAGCCTTTAAGCTCCTTTTAAATGTATTTTTTTCACAAGCCAACAAGTCAAAAAAATAACTTGCTTCAATGAAAATCCAATCTTTCAACTATGAACAGTCCAAAGTTAACCAAAGAAAATATGAATCCAAGCTTAGCTTGCTACACTGTGATTTACTCTGATGCACCTGGGTCTAAACCAGATACTTGGCATCTCTTCTTAGATGCAAGTTCATCAAACTCTGGGGTCAGAGTTTGCCTCCCACCTGCCTTGAAAGGTCCTGTTTTCTGTCTTTCGTTTGGCCATTTTTCGTAAGCGGTTTATTACATGTGAGTTAGGCGACAGGTCGCAGATGCTAATAAAAGTGAAGAGAGGAGGTGGGGGCTGACGTGAACGCATTTGCAAAGCATTCTGGGATTTGTAGTATTAGCTTTGAATGCGCTATACTGGCGCGGCGGCCAGTGGGCCAGCTCTAATACATATTTGATGTGATCTTGTGGGTCAAATATAATTATATCATGGGCCAAATTTGGCCCGCGGGCCTGAGTTTGACATGTGTGGTTTAGAGGGAAAAAATATTGTAGTATCAGACATTATGTTTTTTTGGTCCACCCACCTCACTGACAAAAGACAAAGGAGGAAAAACCCAACACCCAACCCCAACCAACCAATTTTCCCTTGCAACCGCTGCAACCGTGTCTGCCTGTCCCGCATCGGACTTGTCAGCCACAAACGAGCCTGCAGCTGACGTGGACATTACCCCTCCATAAATCTTCGTCCTCGAAGCCAAGCCAAAGAAGAAAGAAGAAAGATCCTTGAGATTAGGGTGTTCTGTTCCAAGGAAAATAGATATTCCTCAACTATATCATTTTTACCCAAAAAATGGATATTATCTGGTTCTAACCTTGTAGTTACTTGCTATATATTGGTTGCTATAGCTCGTGTTACACTTGGGATTACATTTGAAGAGCGTCCATTAACATTGTTGACAGCAAAGTTGCTAGAAATGATTATCAGGGTTAAAATTACCTGTCATTTGGTCATGTACAGATTAATGAAAGGAAAACACTCAAAGATTTATTGAAAGCATCATACTGATCCAACAATTCCAAATTTTTATAAGAATAAAGTCCATGACTACTTTCAAAAGGCACTTGTCTGTGGAAGAGAAAGGTCATCAAAGTATGGATACAAAGTTGTTATTGAGTCAGAAAATAGATGCAGCAAATAGTTGATTATGTGCTGATGTTCCTCAAGGGTTGGCAATTGGATTACTAGTTTTGTTGACAAATGACAAAGACCAGAATTTCCAGATGACTTTGCTTGGAATTATAGCAATACAGGTAATGGAAGACAAAGACATAAAAAGCCAAGTATTTAGGCAGATGACATTTAAACAGAACAGTGATGGGAAAGGCAACCTAAAGGGTGCAATTACAGAACACAAAGACCTGGGTGCATAAGGCCTCAGATGGCGGGACAGGTTGAGGAAAAAAAAATCAAATATGAAAGATTATTACAGACTTCTAAAACATTGGTTTGACAAGTCACTGCACACCAAAGGCCCTTGTCCACATCCCTTCCCACTAATCACCACCCCCCCCACCCAAACTCCAGTGCCTACCCGTAAGCACAGGAGATATGACACTTATGCCCACAGTTCCTCCCTCACCACCATTCAGGGCCAAAAACATCTTTCCAAGTGAAGCAATACTTCCCTTGTGAATCTCCAAGGGTCATCTACTGCATCTGGTGCTCCAGTTGTGGCCTTCTCTACAAAGTTGACATAGACTGGGTGATTGTTTCATTGAGCACCTTTGCTCTGTCCGTTGCAATAATGGGGACATCTTGGTGGCTAACCATTTCAATTCTGCACACCACCCCCATATCAACATGTTTACCCATGACCTCACAATGCAAAACCAAGGCACCCATAAATTGGATGAGAAAACAGAATAATCCATCTGGCCACTCTCCAACCTGATGGCATTAGCATAGACTTCTCTGGTTTCTGTTAGGTCCTTCCCGTCTCCTTCTCTTCCCCATCCCTCTGTCTCCTTTCTTTCAGTTCTCTACCCCTTCCCTTTAGAGAGCTATTCCCTACCATCACATCATCTTTTTTCTCTTCTGCCCTCCCACCCATATGTACCTCTGACCTCTCTTCTTCCTGCCCCTTCCTCCACCATTTATTCAGGCACCTGTCTGCTTTTTACTCATACCTTGATGAAGGGCTCAGGCGTGAAACTTGGTTATTTATCTTTGCCACAAAGAGCACTGTGGAACCTGTTGAGTTGCCCCAGCACTTTGTGTATGAAACAAAAGGGCTCTAAAGTGGGTAGAACTCATGAGTACAGTAGGCCCAGAACTATATAAATACAGAAGCTAGAATTTTATTCCTTGGATCAGAGGAGACTGAAAGGCAATCCAAATTAGAAAAGGACAGGAGTTTGAAGAGTCAAGAGACAGAAGATGTTAATTTATATTCAACTAGTAAAGCAACTAGAAGATGAACTAGTAAAATATATTTTCCTATTCTTTTATATTTATTGTGAACCTTTTACATATACACAGGAATACACTGCCTAATGTCCACGATATGTTCTGTGAAATTGGGCGTTATGTGAGGTTGGCATTGTACAAACAACATATATTCTTAGCATGTATATATGGAATACTGTTGTGTATCTGTAAACTTTTTATTAGTAAGTAGGAATCAGTGTGGGAACTGGCATGGGGCTGTGGGATTAGTTGGGATTGATACATTGCTGTGGGGAAAGGGTAGGGGAGTTGGATCAGTTTGGGTACACAGTATACAATATCCTATAGCCAGCAATTGTGTTTTCTAAACTGCTGTGGACTTGCCCGTGGTAACTGAATATGGGACCACGAGTGCATATGCTAAAACAGACATTAAGCAGCACATACCATATAAAGCACAGAACAGGCCAGTTTGGCCCCACTTGTCCATGCCGGAACAAATCCCCACCCTCCTAGTCCCACTGACCAGCACCTGATCCATACTCCTCCAATCCCCTCCCCTCCATGTAATTATCCAGTCTTTCCTTAAATGTAAATAACGTTCCTGCTTCAACCAGCTTATTCCACATCCCAAGCACCCTTTGGGTGAAGAAATTTCCCCTCATGTCCCCCTTATAATTTTCCCCCTGCAATCTCAAACCATGGCCTCTGGTTTGAATATCCCCCACTCTTAATTGAAAAAGCCTATCCACGTTGACTCTCTCTGTCCCTTTTAAAATCTTGAACACCTCCATCAAATCCCCCCTCAATCTTCTACGCTCCAGAGAAAAAAGCCCCAGACTGCTCAACCTTTCTCTGTAACTCAAATCCTGACATCCTGCCAACATTCTCGTGAACCTTCTCTGCACTCTCTCTATTTTGTTTATATCCTTCCTATAATTTGGTGACCAAAACTGCACACAGTATTCCAAACTGGCCTCACCAATGCTTTGTACAATTTCATCATAACATCCCAACTCTTGAATTCAATACTCCGATTTATGAAGGCCAACATTCCAAATGCCTTCTTCACCACTCTATCTACCTGAGTATCAACTTTGAGGGTACTGTTTACCATAACTCCTATATACCTATATAGTAAAACACGAAAATCTGCAGATGCTGTTATTTTTAGTAAAAACAAATGCTGGAGAAACTCAGCAGATCTTATGTCCACAGGATGTACAATTTTAACACAATCATCTGGATCAATAAATGTCATTAAAAAAGCAGGGGGTTGTGCTAAATTGGGGTTCAAGAAAATCAGCGTTCAAGCTGACCTAATGATGACCTAACATCATAAAACATCCCTATTTGACTTTTTTTTTCCTGGTACTTTTACCTTCTGGCAAGTAAATTACCTTTGAATTAAAGAATTAGCCAAAAATCATTGTTACAATTGAAATTAAAGCAAATTAATTTTTAGTAAATAAAAAGTTAAAACATTCAAGAATATTAGCAATCATCATTTACAGTTTATTTCTTAAATAAGTGTTCTTTGCTTCAACATAGCTGGCGCACACTGAACAAATTTCTCTTGACACTAAAACTTGAGAAATCACATGACGGCATTTAAAATTGGTCTAGCCATCCATTGCTAGCTTTGAACTGAGGTTTATCCATTGATCTGCTTGTCAAACTTCTTGGCTTGAGCTCTGAGAATAGGGCCGGAAATTGGAAGGCCTTCTGAGTGTGCTTGAACTAACCACTCGTCCAGGGAGTCCATTAAGGCTGCCATCTTTGGTTGTCTTCAGACATTTGGCTTTTAGTCCTGCTTCTTCAACTTTGCAAAGTGACGCACGTAACTTTTCTTCTTGAGATTTCCAGCCTTCAAGTGTTGATTTCGGTATCCTGAGGTCTCGTGCAACTTGACTTATCATCTTGATCACATCAAATGTGTGAAGCTCATCTTCCACAGAAAAAGATTTTTTTTTCAAGCAGTTTGTTTCATTTTGATTTAACTCAGCAAAAAAAACTTTTCAGTTCCAGAAAGAGCTAAGAAGTCCAATGACTTACTGCGTTATATCCAAATTCATGTTAAATCAGGGTTTTACTGTACAAGTGAAGTTTCGAGCCTGAGCCCTTCAAGGTAGGAAGTGGCTCAAGTCCAAAATGTGGACACTACAAGACTTGAAGTTTATCCAGCATTTCTGTGTTTTTACTTTCACATTTATTCTCTCTTTTTCTGTCTTGGACCAATTTAAAGTATACATTTGGAGTAGGTGTAACTGTGTTTCTGTAGCAAGAACAAACTTAGGTGCATCCATACGTTGTATTTATGACAGTAAACTTACATTATTCATTGAATTGTCCGGATACAGATTTCACTGTCACAATGGGCATGGGACTAAAAGGACACTTTCAGAATGAAGCTCACCAAACAAGTCGCCAAAATTCTCACTTGAAGTTACTTCATAATCAAACCAGGAGTCATCCCCATCCCTCATATCCCCCCCGCCCCCACCCCGGGCACTTTTTACAGTAAACACAGAAGTTGCAAAAATTTGTCCCTACATCTTCCCCTCACCTTCATCCAAGAACACAATAGACCTTGCAGCTTCCAGATGAGGACAACCTACTGGATTGCATATGCTCAGCAGATCCTCTACGTTGGTGAGACAAACTGGTAGATTGGGTGAATGCTTCGCCGAGCACTTCAAACAGGAGCTCCCAGTGACCAGCCTCATCATTCTCACTCTGTTACATTAGCTTGACAATGAATGAGATAGGACTAAACGCAAGCTTGAGAAGCAAGATATCATATTCCTTCAAGACCGCTTTAATCCTAGTGATATGGCTGTGAAATGTTCTTATTCTCCCAAGAAGCTACTCAAATGTTAGCACTACATACTTTGCAAAAAGCCATTCAAAATGAAGTAGGAGATTGCACCTTGTGCAAGTCATTCATGTTGCTTCTTGTGGGAGCACCCTATGCTGCAACCCACCTTGTAAATTCTGAGGTTAAGGCGGTGGCACTTTTATCTGTCTACAACAGAGAGGAAAGAATGAAAATTGCAGATAGCTGCTTATGTGATCCTATTCCTCCTGTATTTACACTGCTTGAACCACACTCATACTACTGGATTGCAAATTCCATGCCGAATGTGGCCTTGCCCTTATGAGGAATGATCCACACAGCTGACTCTATCAATTAAGAAACCCTGGAATGGCTTTCATCTGATCCTCAGTGCAAACACTGAAATTACACACTGCATGCAATTTTAATCCAGAGCAGGCTGGGAAGAATTCATACTGCAGCCATGTTAGGATGTGTTGCTATCCAAAGTATCAAATTTAAAGCAGAGTCAGGGCAAGGAGGGAAATAAATTATGCTGTAGCACAAATAATGACTTATAGAAATAAGTTACCTTCTAACCAACCGCTGACAGTCAACATGGTTATTTGAAAATCTAGGTGTGGCTAACTGAAACTTCCAATGAACAAATAAAAGTGAGTATTAGGCACTATTATTTGGCATGTGAATAATCACATGCATGGAAACTGAAGTTATTGCAAGCTTATCATTAAAATTATATATCAAAGAATATGAAAGCTATGGAGAGAGCATAAGGGAGATTTACCAGAATGAAGCCTGAAACGGAGAACACATCTTAGGAAGCAATGTCAACAGAGTTGGAGCTTTTCTCTTTGGAGCAAGGATGAGAGGCGGCTTAGAGGTCTACAAGATTATGAGAGGCATGGATAAGGTGGACCTTCTCCCCAGGGGCAAGAACACCAGAGGACATCTGTACAAGATGAGGAAAGTTTAGGAGAGACATCAAGGGTAAAGTTTTTTAAAATACAGAATAGTAGTCACTTGGAATGCATTGCTAACGTACAGTGGAGGAACAGTCTTAAACTGGGGCTTTTCCCTCATCATGTAGATCTGGACCACAGAATTTGCCACCATGCAATTTTCCAAACAGTGGTAACCTTGTTTCAGAAAATCTACAACTGCTGGGCAACTGCATTTATATTCTTCCAACAGCAGATGATCTTGTGTTGCTTCCTGAAGTAAATCAAACTTCTGTATATACCGTAGTTGAAGTAAAGAGCACACAATGCTTGCCAAGCTTCTCCAGCATTGGGTGCTTTTTATATCGTTTTGTCTTTGGAATAACCTGTAGAACAGAGACATGCATTACACTCATAGCATCGCTACTCTATCCAAACCTTCTCCAGAAAAAGGCCATCTCCAGGGCAATAGTGCACTGTGGTGCTGAGAACCAAGTCATGGAAGAGAAACCTGATGAGGGGGCATTTACCCCGAGCAAAGACCAAATTTCAGCAAGGTCTACATGTGAAGTCCAGTTTGCTGGACTTGTTCAGCTGCATTGATAATCAATGAAGCTGCCAACTGGGATATAGACAGCACCCATGGAAGTGGCAAGAGCACAGCCACCATTTCTTCTTTAGAGCTGGGGCATCAGGCACAACTAAGCAATTATGAATGTTCCACCTACTGAGAGAGGAAGTCAGCAAATACCTTTGAAAGTAAGCTTGCCTCCATTCAGTAGAGCTCCCAGGCCAGAGAAACAGCAATCGTGGCTTCATGAGCAGACTAATCAACTGTGGAGCCACAGTTGAAACTACTACCAATAGTTATTGGGGTAAAGAGCAGTTTGCACCTCTGTAAGAACTGGTCTGCCTCAATCCTGGAAAACTGGCAGTATAACATTAACATTGCACAATTCCCAAATACATTGTAATGTCCAAAGACAATAATTACTCTCTTCCAATGTTCCCAAGGCATAGACAAAGTGCTGAACTTGCCTCCAGCTAAAATATGTCCTGACCTCTCAGGGGACCAAGATCCCAGACTGTGAAGCAGGCAGCACTGACCAGCAGAGATTTGCTTTATTCTTTCTCGGATCATCTCTTCCTTGCTTTTCAAGGTCATGGGTTCCTCAAAGTGAGGTGCACTGAATGGTGAATTGGGATGCATTGGACTGTGTGCAATCTGAGAGTTGGTGTGCCTTGATCTTTGAGTTGCCTCTTGTGGTTTCCTGAATAGGAGATAAATCAGCACTGCTCCCAACATATTAGTTAGTGTGTTGACAGTCTACTGACACCATCACAATTTATCTTTCCATACTTTGCAAATTTTCTTGACCATCAGATTCCAAGCATCACTCGCAGCTTACAATTCCTTATAACCTGACACCTCCGATTTCCTTTCCTTCATGTCATCCAGTCCATCATGACACAGGGAGATTTTCCAACTGCTGTGGACTAAGGCAACTGTCAGGGTCCATCCCATTTTTTCCCCCCCTCCTCACTACTCCTCTGTTTCACATCACCTTTCTCCGCCCCCATGCTCTTCACACAAGGCAACGTCCCTTTCCACACAATTTGCAGCATTTCTTCTTTGGGTCGTTCTTCCTACAGTTTTGGCTCACGAGCCATCTGTGTTTGGATTTGCAACAGGCTCCATGCTCTGGGCTGACCATATGGTCAGCTGTCTGCCTTCACGGACATCTTTAATATCCATTTAATGGTTAAGCAAGGAAGTTTGCAGATGCTGGGGTCAAATCCAATACACAACTATGGTGGAGAACTCAGGAATGATGAAGGACTCCAGCCCAAAATATTATTTACCCTTTATTTCCAACGGATGCTTGCAGTTTCTCCAGCACTTTTATGTATTCTTCATGTTCATTCTGGTTGCATTCACAAAACAGAAAAAAGCATTATATTGTAAGATGAGCATATGCACAAGGAGATTGAACATGCAGGATTCATGTCAGTTCCTTGTTAGACTGAGGATATCAAGTTGCTTAATTTCCCCTCACCAACGCCTTGATCAGATCCCCAGCTTTCATGCAAGTAATCCCACAGTATGCAAAGCAAGGAAATTGCTGTAGGGCGAGAATACAGAACCTTGCACCTCAAGATTTCCTTCAGAAAACCGTTTAGTCCCAACAGCACATTTACTTCAGAAAACTTTTGGGGAAAAAAAACTACAAAATTATTCAAAATGTTAAAATTTAATGCAGTAAATTCATCCTACTGCAATCAGCAGAAGGCATTTAGGTTAATAACAATATTTACATTTCAGCACGTCATTAATTGCATGGTTTCCCTCCTCCCTCCTAACATAGTTCCAGCTACTCAATCTTCATTGACCATGGCAGAAGAACCTTCCACGGTGACTCCTTACCCCCACATGGTCTTTCCAGCAGCTGCAATCTTCTTATGCCTATGACATTGGAAGTAAAATGGGTAGGCTTCAGTCCAAAGTGCACATTACAGCTAGCTGATAAGCTTCCAGCATTTGTGTCCATGTGTGTCCCTGGGAACAGACTGCAGAGACATGTTCTGTGTTATGCAGCTGTTTGGGATGAACCTTAAAGACCACTTCATCACTTTCCTGGCTTTTTTTAGCCAGTGTGTCCTTATAGATGGTTTTGTGGCGGCGCACATCTCTGAGTGAACCGGCCAGTTTGTACCACCGTGATGCAGATGCGGAAGATGGCGCCGTCAAGGCTTGCTCATTGCCTTGTGGATTAGGCCACAGCTCTCACCCCGGGCCACGTGACAACGTCACCGCTGCACGGGGCGGACTCTCATTGGCCTTAAAGAGACGCGCGAAAAATTCAAATAAACAGTTCTACTGGAAACCCCACTGAGTCCAGTGGGGTTTTCTGTGAGTAGCAGCCGCGACATTGGTGATCCCACAGAGCCAAGACATTATCTGGTCTCCAAACATGTATTTATCGGTGATCAGCGCTGTCTCTCTGAAGCTTCCTCCCACCACCCCCCCACCCCCCTGCTTCTGGACCCACTGGCCCCACATGTGGTTCGGGCAGACGGAGGCACAGTTTCAACTTTGGCAGATTACCTCAGACTCCACCATGTTCTACCACGGGGTGAGTGTCCTCGACAAAAAAAAATGGCAGCTAGAGTGGATGACCTGATCCACAATCCTCCTGAGGAGGGCAAGTACATCACCCTCAAAACTCTCCTCCTCGGCATCTTCGGACTCTCCCGTCGGCAGTGCACGGTCAGGCTGATGCACCTCGATGGCCTGGGGGTTAGAGCCCCATCGCCTTGATGAATGAGATACTTGCACTAACAGAAAGACACAAACCCTGCCTGATGTTTGAGCAAGCCTTCCTCAAACAAATGCTGGAGGACATCCAGCTCTGGCTAGCAGACGAGGACTTCTCGGACCCCAGGAAGGTCACTGCCCATGCTGACATGCTGTGGCGGATGAAGAGAGAGAACAAGGCCACTATGCAACAGGTCACCCGCCCAGCGCCCAGCTGACCACAGCCCACCCCCAGACAGAAGAGCACCAGTCGACCTGATGCTTCTATCACCAACTCTGGGGAGCATGTCCACAAATGCTGCTAACCGGGTCAGCCACCACTGATGGCTGCGATGGTTGGCCACATGAACAGCCTCTTAGATGTGGTGGACAAGACCAACGGTCGGCATTTCCTGGTGAACACCGGAGCAGAGTTGAGTGTGCTACCCCCAACCGCCCTTGAGACCTGCACGAGACCCGACCCTGTGGGCAGCAAACGGCACCAATATAAAGACCTTTGGCACATTGATGTTCAGTTACATCTCAGGCAGGATAAATACTGTTGGAAGTTCCTACTGGCCACTGTGAGAACTGCGCTGTTAGGAGCCAACTTCCTTCATGTGCACAGCCTTCTGGTCGACTTGAAGGGCAATTGGCTCGTTCTCGCCCGTACTTTCCAGACCCTCTGTCTTGAGCCGTCCAATGCGCAAAGGCCGGGGATAGCAACTGTCTGCACGCCCAGGGACGAGTACTCCTGCTTTCTCAACGAGTTCACCACCACCATGCCCCAGCACTGCATCCGTCACCACATCGTCGCACGGAGCCCTCCACTACAAGGCTAGGCGACTGCCGCTGGAGAAACTGCAGTTAGAGAAAGAGGAGCTCAGCATAGTCCGCAGGTCAGACAACCCCTTGACATCTCCACTGCACAAGAACTCTGGAGGTTGGCGCCCGTGTAGGAACTACTGCCGGCTCAGCAACGTGACTACGTCCAATCACTAACCCATCTCCCATATCCAGGATACACAGCCAATATGTACGGTGCTAAGATTTTCTCCAAGGTCGACTTAGTCAGGGGCTACACCAGAACCCCGTACACCCCGATGACATTGGCAAGATTGCCATCATCACACTGTTCGGTATTTTCAAATTCCTCCACATGCCTTTTGGCCTGAGAACACAGCACAAACCTTCCAGCAGCTCATGGTCACGGTGGGCAGAGACTTGGACTTCGTGTTCATCTATCTCGACGACAGCCTCATCACCAGTGGAGATAACGAGTACAAGACTCACCTCTGCACAATATTTGCCCACCTGACTGAATTTGGCCTCACAATCAATACAGCCGAATGTCAATTCAGGAAGGAGTCACTACAGTTTTTCTGCCATATCATCACCATGGATGGGGCAGCACCGTCGCAAGACAAATCAGGGCCATATAACGGTTCTTCAGGATGGACACCCTCAAAGACCTGCAGGACTTCACCAGGATGGTCAACTTCTACCACCGTTTCATCCCAGGGCCACACACATAATGCACCGACTGTTCACCCTGATCTCCTCTAAACAAAAGACACTCAAATGGTCAAAAGACGACGAAACAGTTTTTGCCCAGACCAAGGCAGCCCTTACGACAGCCACCCTGCTGACTCACACCCAACACCCACACAGCACTCTGTGAACGCGTCCATTTTGGCCATCGGGGGCATTCTTGACCAAGAGGTCAAAGGGCAGTGGCACCCACTGGCATCCTTTAGCCGGCACCTCCGACCAACTGAATTGAAAAACAACACGTTCATCAGAAAATTCCTGGGGGGCGGACCGGTCCCCGCCACTCGCTGGGGGGGGGGGGCGGACCGGTCCCCGCCACTCGCTGGGGGGGGGGGGGCGGACCGGTCCCCGCCACTCGCTGGGGGGGGGGGGGCGGACCGGTCCCCGCCACTCGCTGGGGGGGGGGGGGCGGACCGGTCCCCGCCACTCGCTGGGGGGGGGGGGGCGGACCGGTCCCCGCCACTCGCTGGGGGGGGGGGGGGCGGACCGGTCCCCGCCACTCGCTGGGGGGGGGGGGCGGACCGGTCCCCGCCACTCGCTGGGGGGGGGGGGGGCGGACCGGTCCCCGCCACTCGCTGGGGGGGGGGGGCGGACCGGTCCCCGCCACTCGCTGGGGGGGGGGGGCGGACCGGTCCCCGCCACTCGCTGGGGGGGGGGGGCGGACCGGTCCCCGCCACTCGCTGGGGGGGGGGGGCGGACCGGTCCCCGCCACTCGCTGGGGGGCGGACCGGTCCCCGCCACTCGCTGGGGGGCGGACCGGTCCCCGCCACTCGCTGGGGGGCGGACCGGTCCCCGCCACTCGCTGGGGGGCGGACCGGTCCCCGCCACTCGCTGGGGGGCGGACCGGTCCCCGCCACTCGCTGGGGGGCGGACCGGTCCCCGCCACTCGCTGGGGGGCGGACCGGTCCCCGCCACTCGCTGGGGGGCGGACCGGTCCCCGCCACTCGCTGGGGGGCGGACCGGTCCCCGCCACTCGCTGGGGGGCGGACCGGTCCCCGCCACTCGCTGGGGGGCGGACCGGTCCCCGCCACTCGCTGGGGGGCGGACCGGTCCCCGCCACTCGCTGGGGGGCGGACCGGTCCCCGCCACTCGCTGGGGGGCGGACCGGTCCCCGCCACTCGCTGGGGGGCGGACCGGTCCCCGCCACTCGCTGGGGGGCGGACCGGTCCCCGCCACTCGCTGGGGGGCGGACCGGTCCCCGCCACTCGCTGGGGGGGCGGACCGATCCCCGCCACTCGCTGGGGGGGCGGTCCGGTCCCCGCCACTCGCTGGGGGGCGGACCGGTCCCCGCCACTCGCTGGGGGGGCGGACCGGTCCCCGCCACTCGCTGGGGAGGCGGACCGGTCCCCACCACTTGCTGGGGGGGCGGACCGGTCCCCGCCTCTTCCTGGAGGGCAGACCGTTCCCCACTTTTGCGGACCATAAGCTGCTCGTTCAGGCCCTCACCATGGCTATAGGATAGATGTAGGAAGGTTTTTTGAGCTGGCCGGGGAAACTAAAACCAGAGGACACAGTCTCAAGATTCGGGGGAGTAGATTTAGGACAGAGATGAGGAAAAATAGTTTTTCCCAGAGAGTAGTGAATGTCTGGAATTCTCTAACCAGGGAAGTGGTTGAGGCTGCTTCATTAAACATATTTAAAATTCGGTTAAGATAAATTTTTACATGATAGAGAAATTAGGGGACATGGGGAGAAGGCAGGTAGGTGGAGTTAGGTCATAAATTAGATCAGCTATGATCGTATTGAATAGCGGAGCAGGCTCGATGGGACATTCTCCTGTTCCTATGTCAGAGCCCCAATACAGCACTTCGACCCGCCGGCCAGGAGGTTTGACCATATCCACGTCGACATAGTGGGCCCCCTACCGTGGTCAATCAGACGGCGAGGTGGCCCGAAGCCACCCACCTCAAGAATACTGCAGAGTCCTGTGCCAGAGCCCTGCTCGCGAACTGGGTCGCAAGTTTCGGCATCCCAGCCCACATGACCAACGACAGGGGCTCCCAGCTCACCTCCATCTTTTGGGTGCATTTGGCAAACCGCTTGGGAATCAAGTTCCATCACACAACAGCCCATCATCCCCAAGTGAATGGACTCTGAAAACGTTTCCACCGACACCTCAAGGCGGCCTTCATGGTATGGCTAAGAGGACCCAACTGGACAGACAAGCTGCCATGGGCCCTGCTTGGCATTCGAACGACTCAAAGTTTCGACCGCGGAACTAGTCTACAGTGCGCCACTGTCGCTACCAGGGGAGTTTCTCGGAGCAGATGCAGAGCCTGGAGGAGAGACCCAGCAGCAAGCTCACCTCGTTAACAACCCCACAGCCCACCCACCGTGGCAAGCACCTGGCGAACGTCACCAAAGAGCTGGACTCAGCAGAGATAGTGTTCGTCCAGCGCGACCCACACCCGGCCCCCCTGCAGCGCCCATACAAAGTACTCCAGCTAAAGCCGGCACACATGGACTTAAACCAGCTCGTACAGACAGCACAACCTAAAGAGAGGGACCAGCTGCCCAAGCAGTGGGATGCCCAAGCAGTGGGATGCCCAAGCAGTGGGATGCCCAAGCAGTGGGATGCCCAAGCAGTGGGATGCCCAAGCAGTGGGATGCCCAAGCAGTGGGATGCCCAAGCAGTGGGATGCCCAAGCAGTGGGATGCCCAAGCAGTGGGATGCCCAAGCAGTGGGATGCCCAAGCAGTGGGATGCCCAAGCAGTGGGATGCCCAAGCAGTGGGATGCCCAAGCAGTGGGATGCCCAAGCAGTGGGATGCCCAAGCAGTGGGATGCCCAAGCAGTGGGATGCCCAAGCAGTGGGATGCCCAAGCAGTGGGATGCCCAAGCAGTGGGATGCCCAAGCAGTGGGATGCCCAAGCAGTGGGATGCCCAAGCAGTGGGATGCCCAAGCAGTGGGATGCCCAAGCAGTGGGATGCCCAAGCAGTGGGATGCCCAAGCAGTGGGATGCCCAAGCAGTGGGATGCCCAAGCAGTGGGATGCCCAAGCAGTGGGATGCCCAAGCAGTGGGATGCCCAAGCAGTGGGATGCCCAAGCAGTGGGATGCCCAAGCAGTGGGATGCCCAAGCAGTGGGATGCCCAAGCAGTGGGATGCCCAAGCAGTGGGATGCCCAAGCAGTGGGATGCCCAAGCAGTGGGATGCCCAAGCAGTGGGATGCCCAAGCAGTGGGATGCCCAAGCAGTGGGATGCCCAAGCAGTGGGATGCCCAAGCAGTGGGATGCCCAAGCAGTGGGATGCCCAAGCAGTGGGATGCCCAAGCAGTGGGATGCCCAAGCAGTGGGATGCCCAAGCAGTGGGATGCCCAAGCAGTGGGATGCCCAAGCAGTGGGATGCCCAAGCAGTGGGATGCCCAAGCAGTGGGATGCCCAAGCAGTGGGATGCCCAAGCAGTGGGATGCCCAAGCAGTGGGATGCCCAAGCAGTGGGATGCCCAAGCAGTGGGATGCCCAAGCAGTGGGATGCCCAAGCAGTGGGATGCCCAAGCAGTGGGATGCCCAAGCAGTGGGATGCCCAAGCAGTGGGATGCCCAAGCAGTGGGATGCCCAAGCAGTGGGATGCCCAAGCAGTGGGATGCCCAAGCAGTGGGATGCCCAAGCAGTGGGATGCCCAAGCAGTGGGATGCCCAAGCAGTGGGATGCCCAAGCAGTGGGATGCCCAAGCAGTGGGATGCCCAAGCAGTGGGATGCCCAAGCAGTGGGATGCCCAAGCAGTGGGATGCCCAAGCAGTGGGATGCCCAAGCAGTGGGATGCCCAAGCAGTGGGATGCCCAAGCAGTGGGATGCCCAAGCAGTGGGATGCCCAAGCAGTGGGATGCCCAAGCAGTGGGATGCCCAAGCAGTGGGATGCCCAAGCAGTGGGATGCCCAAGCAGTGGGATGCCCAAGCAGTGGGATGCCCAAGCAGTGGGATGCCCAAGCAGTGGGATGCCCAAGCAGTGGGATGCCCAAGCAGTGGGATGCCCAAGCAGTGGGATGCCCAAGCAGTGGGATGCCCAAGCAGTGGGATGCCCAAGCAGTGGGATGCCCAAGCAGTGGGATGCCCAAGCAGTGGGATGCCCAAGCAGTGGGATGCCCAAGCAGTGGGATGCCCAAGCAGTGGGATGCCCAAGCAGTGGGATGCCCAAGCAGTGGGATGCCCAAGCAGTGGGATGCCCAAGCAGTGGGATGCCCAAGCAGTGGGATGCCCAAGCAGTGGGATGCCCAAGCAGTGGGATGCCCAAGCAGTGGGATGCCCAAGCAGTGGGATGCCCAAGCAGTGGGATGCCCAAGCAGTGGGATGCCCAAGCAGTGGGATGCCCAAGCAGTGGGATGCCCAAGCAGTGGGATGCCCAAGCAGTGGGATGCCCAAGCAGTGGGATGCCCAAGCAGTGGGATGCCCAAGCAGTGGGATGCCCAAGCAGTGGGATGCCCAAGCAGTGGGATGCCCAAGCAGTGGGATGCCCAAGCAGTGGGATGCCCAAGCAGTGGGATGCCCAAGCAGTGGGATGCCCAAGCAGTGGGATGCCCAAGCAGTGGGATGCCCAAGCAGTGGGATGCCCAAGCAGTGGGATGCCCAAGCAGTGGGATGCCCAAGCAGTGGGATGCCCAAGCAGTGGGATGCCCAAGCAGTGGGATGCCCAAGCAGTGGGATGCCCAAGCAGTGGGATGCCCAAGCCAGGTCGGGGGGGGGGGGGTGGGGTGTTGTGCGGCGGCGCACATCTGTGAGCGAAACGGCCCCATTTGTACCGCTGCGCTGGTGGGACAGCTGCAGAAGATGGGCTTGCTCATTGCCTTGTGGCTTAGGTCACAGCTCGCACCCCGGGCAATGTGATGACGTCACTGCTACGCGGGGCAGAACTCCCATTGACACAAAATTCAAATAAACAGTTCTACTGGAAACCCCACCAAATTCAGTGGTGTTTTCTGTGTGTAGCAGCCGCTACAGTCTGTACTCTTGCTGGCATAGGGTAAATTTAAGACTGCTATCTTTGGAGAATTTGACAGGAAGGAGGGCATTGCTCACCATTTACAGTATTTCACAAGGTTTTAGTACTTGCCTAAAAGCTCTAGTAATTGTGTATTCTGCCAGATGGTTGATAGTTTACCCAGGGAATGAGCCAGCAAGATTCCCCATTTCCTTTCCCCACAGAAATTCAAGGAAACACTGCACAAACTTCCATCAGATCTACAGTTAAAACACAGCCTCACTGTAGCAACACCAGATTGGATTCTCCAAACCAGCAGGCATTAACTTTGGTTATAAATGTCATATTATGGCATGTCAAGGTTTTAAAAAGGTAAAGGTTCCATTATTGTCACACATGTTACATTCTAAATGTAGTATTACATGAAATTTTTCAACTTGGTCTACCATAAGGAAGATAGAGAGTCACCACTTTGTCCAGCAGCTCTCACAGAAATGTGCTGGACAGAGTTTGAGCAAGGCAACTGTAGAACTAGGTTCAATCGAGTGGACAGAAGACATAGTTTTAGGAAACGAGGATAATTAACGCATTCGGAGAGGGCGCAGGCATTCGGAGAGGGCGCAGGCATTCGGAGAGGGCGCAGGCATTCGGAGAGGGCGCAGGCATTCGGAGAGGGCGCAGGCATTCGGAGAGGGCGCAGGCATTCGGAGAGGGCGCAGGCATTCGGAGAGGGCGCAGGCATTCGGAGAGGGCGCAGGCATTCGGAGAGGGCGCAGGCATTCGGAGAGGGCGCAGGCATTCGGAGAGGGCGCAGGCATTCGGAGAGGGCGCAGGCATTCGGAGAGGGCGCAGGCATTCGGAGAGGGCGCAGGCATTCGGAGAGGGCGCAGGCATTCGGAGAGGGCGCAGGCATTCGGAGAGGGCGCAGGCATTCGGAGAGGGCGCAGGCATTCAGAGAGGGCGCAGGCATTCAGAGAGGGCGCAGGCATTCAGAGAGGGCGCAGGCATTCAGAGAGGGCGCAGGCATTCAGAGAGGGCGCAGGCATTCAGAGAGGGCGCAGGCATTCAGAGAGGGCGCAGGCATTCAGAGAGGGCGCAGGCATTCAGAGAGGGCGCAGGCATTCAGAGAGGGCGCAGGCATTCAGAGAGGGCGCAGGCATTCAGAGAGGGCGCAGGCATTCAGAGAGGGCGCAGACATTCAGAGAGGGCGCAGACATTCAGAGAGGGCGCAGACATTCAGAGAGGGCGCAGACATTCAGAGAGGGCGCAGACATTCAGAGAGGGCGCAGACATTCAGAGAGGGCGCAGACATTCAGAGAGGGCGCAGACATTCAGAGAGGGCGCAGACATTCAGAGAGGGCGCAGACATTCAGAGAGGGCGCAGACATTCAGAGAGGGCGCAGACATTCAGAGAGGGCGCAGACATTCAGAGAGGGCGCAGACATTCAGAGAGGGCGCAGACATTCAGAGAGGGCGCAGACATTCAGAGAGGGCGCAGACATTCAGAGAGGGCGCAGACATTCAGAGAGGGCGCAGACATTCAGAGAGGGCGCAGACATTCAGAGAGGGCGCAGACATTCAGAGAGGGCGCAGACATTCAGAGAGGGCGCAGACATTCAGAGAGGGCGCAGACATTCAGAGAGGGCGCAGACATTCAGAGAGGGCGCAGACATTCAGAGAGGGCGCAGACATTCAGAGAGGGCGCAGACATTCAGAGAGGGCGCAGACATTCAGAGAGGGCGCAGACATTCAGAGAGGGCGCAGACATTCAGAGAGGGCGCAGACATTCAGAGAGGGCGCAGACATTCAGAGAGGGCGCAGACATTCAGAGAGGGCGCAGACATTCAGAGAGGGCGCAGACATTCAGAGAGGGCGCAGACATTCAGAGAGGGCGCAGACATTCAGAGAGGGCGCAGACATTCAGAGAGGGCGCAGACATTCAGAGAGGGCGCAGACATTCAGAGAGGGCGCAGACATTCAGAGAGGGCGCAGACATTCAGAGAGGGCGCAGACATTCAGAGAGGGCGCAGACATTCAGAGAGGGCGCAGACATTCAGAGAGGGCGCAGACATTCAGAGAGGGCGCAGACATTCAGAGAGGGCGCAGACATTCAGAGAGGGCGCAGACATTCAGAGAGGGCGCAGACATTCAGAGAGGGCGCAGACATTCAGAGAGGGCGCAGACATTCAGAGAGGGCGCAGACATTCAGAGAGGGCGCAGACATTCAGAGAGGGCGCAGACATTCAGAAAGGGCGCAGACATTCAGAGAGGGCGCAGACATTCAGAGAGGGCGCAGACATTCAGAGAGGGCGCAGACATTCAGAGAGGGCGCAGACATTCAGAGAGGGCGCAGACATTCAGAGAGGGCGCAGACATTCAGAGAGGGCGCAGACATTCAGAGAGGGCGCAGACATTCAGAGAGGGCGCAGACATTCAGAGAGGGCGCAGACATTCAGAGAGGGCGCAGACATTCAGAGAGGGCGCAGACATTCAGAGAGGGCGCAGACATTCAGAGAGGGCGCAGACATTCAGAGAGGGCGCAGACATTCAGAGAGGGCGCAGACATTCAGAGATTATCACATGAAAAAGACGTTTTCTCTGAAATTCTGTTGGCTGTTCTCAAACCCTTTGAAGGTCACAGTCCACAACTACTTCCCCCTTCAACGCAACCACTCAAGTTTTCCATTAGCACAGTTTCTCATCTCACCAACCCACCACCTTCCACCCACTCAATACATTGGGCAGAAAACCAAAAAGCAGGCAAGATTGGATACAAAACTCAAACACTACTTCCTTTATGCACTGCAATTTGGTCAAGGTTTGAATAATGTTAAGTGGTGGACTTGAATTTTTAAGCTTTCAGCCAAGTGATTAGACAAAGGCTTGGGTCTGAAAGGCTGCACCACCTCCTCTCAGTTCCATACTGCAAAATCAGCACAGACCATCTTTTCTTTGACCCTCTGTTATACTTGGGGAAAGCACAAAAGAACAAAGGTTTTCTTCACCCAGCAATAGCAGTTTAGGCTCCCTTTGGTCATCTTGCTTCTCCATTCTTATTCAACCATTTAGCTAAGAGAGAAGGGGGTCAATGCGGCAAGCTTCCATTTTCAAGACGTGAGGCAATCATGAAGGCATAAAATTCATTTTCAATGCATCAGCAGAATTTTTTTAACAGTTTGAGGAGAGTTCAAAGATTAAAACCATCAAGTCACCTTCACCATTCAATCATGAGCTGATCCATTTTCCCACTCAGCCCCACTGCCCAGCCTTCTCTCCATAACCTATGATGCCAGAGATAATCAAGAACCTATCTCTTCCTTAAATACACTTAACGACTTGGCCTCCACATTCACTTGGTGGGGGGGGGGGGGGGGGGGAAGCACTTTTGCCCTCAAAATCTTTTCCTCTCACTTATAACCAATGCTTATTGAATCTCCAACCATGAAGAAAGACATTCCTTATACATCATCAGGTTACTACCTCAACCTTCTTCACCCCAGACTTAACAAACCCAACCAACCCCATCAAACACCACCCCACTCCCAAACCTCCACTATAAAGTTCCTCCAACCCAGGCAACATTTCAGTGAATCTCCTATATTCTCAAGCACAACCACATCCTTCGTCTGATGTGGCAACTTTGTCCCAATTTTAACATTGCACAAAAGCACTCTATGGGAAATTCTTGCATCAAGAGCACACAGAGATGCATTTAAACAACAACTGCCCTCAAACAACCCACCCAACAGCCCTATCAAGCACCATATGTGGCAGACTCTACAGATGCCATACTGACCTCATCCACCACCTCAAGCCACAGAAGTCATCCTTAATCCCAAGGGATTACCCAAGGCTGTGACAATGACAGCAATCATTCAAGTGGGGAAAAAAAAATAATTGATTACAGCAAAGTGATCCTCTGCATCACACAAAGATTCAAATATCAATCCCAAGAACAAATTTATAGATGACATTATAGAAACATAGGACATGCACACTAGTCTGTGGACCATCTGCAGCTGTTTCCTTGTCACCCAATCAATCCAGTTCACCTATATTATACAAGGAGTGCAATTTAAAGCAAAGCATCCTGGGAACGAGATGCTCCTTCTGCAAACCTTCTCCCTGCACTGTCTGAACTTGCTGCGGAATGTTGCCATGCTTGGAATTATTCTCATTCCTTCTCAGGGTGCTTTACAACAAAAAAAATTGTCCTGATTTCCATTCAGTGAGACAAAGGCTAAAAAATTACAATAATGACTACTTTTAAATAGATTTCCTTTATACCTTTCAACCACAAACAGGATGTGAGGAGGAAAATGCATGGAACATGAATGCAAGGTAAGGTCTGCATCCATGCACTAAGAGACTGTGCGTGCAGTGCACAGCAGCACACAGTTGAGATCACTCAGTGATTATCACACAGCATGCCTCAGGTAAATGGTCACAGAGAACAAGTTTCACATAACCAGGGGTCTCACTGCAGTATAGTTACTCATTAACTTTTCAGAGAATGTTTGTTCATTTGACCATCTAACGCAAAAGAGGCAGAATCACCCTGACCTTGTTTTAATACAGCAAGTCTCAACTCTGAGCTTGTTCACATCACTGCATTCTTCATGCAAGAGTGGGTGCAATTCAAAAATTAAGCAATAAACAAATGGGGGATTCAAAGAGAGAAAGGGCAAGGTAAGTTTCTTTGGCTTGGCTTCGCGGACGAAGATTTATGGAGGGGGTAAAAAGTCCACGTCAGCTGCAGGCTCGTTTGTGGCTGACCAGTCCGATGCGGGACAGGCAGACACGATTGCAGCGGTTGCAAGGGAAAATTGGTTGGTTGGGGTTGGGTTTTTCCTCCTTTGCCTTTTGTCAGTGAGGTGGGCTCTGCGGTCTTCTTCAAAGGAGGCTGCTGCCCGCCAAACTGTGAGGCGCCAAGATGCACGGTTTGAGGTGTTATCAGCCCACTGGCGGTGGTCAATGTGGCAGGCACCAAGAGATTTCTTTAGGCAGTCCTTGTACCTTTTCTTTGGTGCACCTCTGTCACGGTGGCCAGTGGAGAGCTCGCCATATAATACGATCTTGGGAAGGCGATGGTCCTCCATTCTGGGGACGTGACCCATCCAGCGCAGCTGGATCTTCAGCAGCGTGGACTCGATGCTGTCGACCTCTGCCATCTCGAGTACCTCGACGTTAGGGGTGTGAGCGCTCCAATGGATGTTGAGGATGGAGCGGAGACAACGCTGGTGGAAGCGTTCTAGGAGCCGTAGGTGGTGCCGGTAGAGGACCCATGATTCGGAGCCGAACAGGAGTGTGGGTATGACAACGGCTCTGTATACGCTTATCTTTGTGAGGTTTTTCAGTTGGTTGTTTTTCCAGACTCTTTTGTGTAGTCTTCCAAAGGCGCTATTTGCCTTGGCGAGTCTGTTGTCTATCTCATTGTCGATCCTTGCATCTGATGAAATGGTGCAGCCGAGATAGGTAAACTGGTTGACCGTTTTGAGTTTTGTGTGCCCGATGGAGATGTGGGGGGGCTGCACTCAAAAACTAGCTCAAATCTATGTATCCGTTGGTGTGGTAGAACAGTCCAAAGTGAAGTTTTCAGTTCCATCTCTGGTCTGTGAAATGGCTCTCTACAATAGACAGTGCAGGGTAAAGGGACGATTTTGGTTTGGGGGGAGGTGGTGGGATAGACAGATGGGAAGGGGATGTGGAGGAACAATCATATTTTTAGACTGCAATATCAGGAAAAAAAATTAACATAATTACTGCCCGAGTGGTCGTTCACATTGGGTGCCTTTTTAGACTACAAGTGCCTGAGTGCAACAGTCCTGATGGTTGGGCATGCAGTAGAGTGAATGACCGTCAATGAATTTTTCCGGTACGATTTACCCTGCAGGCTTCCTCCAAAAAGTTGTAGGGGTCCTACAGGATAAATCACGGGGCAGGAATTGTCTCCAAATTCCTGCACATTCCTTTCTAGACTGCCTGTGTAGCAGCAAAATTCCTTGATTGTGCCCTTACATGCCTGCAGCCTAAAACCATAAATGAGAGGAGGCTGGCTAATTTGCCTTCCCATTCTCCAGAATAGATGAATATTGATTAGATTAACATCAATCTCATCTGGGATCGTTGAACTAGGCAGAGGCGAAACATAACAGAGGCAGTAGATTGGCAGATGCAAGGAAAGAGGGGGAAGTAAAAACAAGGGGTCAAATGGAGGGAGAGGAGTGGGTGATTAGAAGGCAAAGGCTGCCAGAGTTGGAATCTAATAAGAGGTAAGAAAGGGTGGTAAAGAGAGACCTGATGAAATGAAAGGGGGGAAGAGAGCGAGACAGCGAGAGAACACGAACCTAGTGGGGGGATGGAGGGAAATGGATCCAAAGGGGAGGATGGTAAACAAAGGGGAGAGGGAAGAGCAAAAGTGTACAGGAGAGAAAACTCATTATTTTACTTTGGGATATTCTTTTTCCTATAGTACTATCACGCTATAGATTGCTCAGGCAGAATACAAGTGCTGTTCCTCTAATTTATATTGGGCCACTGTGGCAGTGGAGAAGGCACAGGACAGACAGGCCAGTGTAGGAATGGGGAGGGTAGAGCAACTGAGATGCAATCAAGTCATTGAGGACAGAGCTTGAATGCTCTTTGAAACAGAGCTCAGGCCTGCCTTTGGACCCACCAACGCACAGGCTAAATCAGGAGCACAGAATGAATTTTACAAAGTTATTGAGGGGGTACATGTGAATCTTTGCTTCATAGGAAGGGAAGTTTGGGACCCTGGATAGTGGCAAGGGAAGAGGTTCAAGAGTAAGGGTTACACTTCCCACAGTTGTAAGGAAAGCCTTAGGAGTTGTAAAAAGGTAGGTGGGTTGGATGGACAAGGGAAGCACAGAGAACAATCCCTAAAGAAGTTAGAGAGAGGGGTGGAGTGGAGGTGTCAGGTGGTAGATTTAAGTTTCAGCTATCAGAAAAGACCAAGGATAATGTGATGAATGCAGAGGCTGGTTGGGTAAAATCCAAAGACAAGAGGAGCCTTATCCCTGTTCTGTTTTGAGGGGAGGAGGTTATGAGGGTCATGAGTCTGTGGAACTTGTTACCACTGAGAATAGAAGGTTCTTTGGTATATTTAAGGAGATTGACAGGTATTTGATTCGTCAGGGAAACAAGGATTGCAGGGTGAAAGCCAGGGAGTGGGGCAGAGTAGAGGGTGGATCAGTTCAAGATTAGAATGATGGAGCAGACTCAATAGGTCAATGAGCCTAGTTCAACTCCTGTATCTTGTGATCTCCAAGAGTTGCAGAAAATACTGGCTCTGTTGACCACCATAGAGGGAATCTGCATTGCTTTAAAAAAAAAGGACATTTAGATGTCCGGGTTGGGAAGGCCTACTTCTGACAGCAAATGCAGCAAAGGTGAAGAAGCCTGGAAAAAGGGATGGCCTCTTTACACAAGACCAGATGGAGGTTTGGTATGACATCAGAAACTGTGGCAAATTTCTACAGATGCATGGGGAAAGTGTGCTGACCAACTACATCATGGTCTGGTACAGGGACACAAATATCCCAAAGCAGAAAGCCCTGTAAAAGTTAGTATGACACAGCCCAGGAAGAAGGCAAAACCCTCCCCAACATCAAGAGCATTTACTGGGAACACCACTGTCAGAGAGCAGGCCCACATCATCCAGACCCACACTGTTCTCACTGCTGCAAACAGGAAGGAGGTCTAGGTGCCACAAAAATTGCACCACCAGGTTCAGGAACAGCTGCCATCAGACTTTTGTACTTTATTTATTTATTTTTCTCCCCTCTGTATTGCAGTTTGTTTACATTTCCTTATTTGTTTTCATGTATTCACATCTTTTCTTTTGCCTCAGAGAACACCATCTTATGGTCCTTATTGCATCATGAAGAGAGCAGAGCATTTTGGTATTCACATCTTCTTGAGTAGTTTTTTTTTTGCATTACCAAAAAAGTGGTGATTCTGCTGCACTCGCAGGAAAAAGAATCTCGGTTATATTAATGTCATGTATGTATTCTGACAATAATTCTGAACTTTGGCTTTGAACTCTGAGATGTGGTCGAGGCAGTGGGATGTCACTGTGTAGCCTGCCTCCTGAGATGGAGGCAAAGATATTGAAAGGTGAGAGAAAGGTCAGAAATTTCATAGCAGAGCAGACTAATCTCACATGGGGACCCTGTCCTCTCTACACTGCTTCTCAACTACATTCCCTCAATATCAATTAAGGGCTTGAGGTCAAAACATCAACCATTCTTTTTCTCCTACTGATGCTGCTCGACCCTCTGCATTCCTCCAGCAGAGGGCTTAGCTCACGATCTGCAGTCTCCTGGGTATCTCTGGTTGCCTTGGCTATGGAGGTGCCAGGCTCGATGAACAGCAGTGAGTAACACACCATCATCACGTGCTGACCCTGGACTAATCTGCTGGTCCTTGCAATTCCATCAATACTTAAGCGATGTCGGGCTTCTATGATGAACACCCTGCAAATGTTCTCAAAAATGAAAGAAACTGACATCAACTCAGTTATGTGAAATTTGAACTGGAAAAAGTTTTTTTTTTTAAATGTTCTCTCTTTTCAAAATTGGCACAATATAGGGCTAAAACAAATATAGTCAGAGCCTCTTCAGTTTCTTTGAGCATCCAGATACATTTCATCAAGACCTGAAAATTTATCCACTTTCAAATATGCTAAACTCCTAACGTTTTATAATTTAGTTCTTTCACCACATTGTTATCATGCATCAAACTTGGATGTTGCTTTCTATCCCAAAGTGACAAATTTTTAATAAATACCTGCAAACTCAATGTAGATCCCTCTGGTGCACCACAAGGGCGATCCAGCCTTGAATATCAGCCTATTGACCCAACTGCTGATCATGTCAATAAATAGCAATTCAATTTCATCTTACAATTCAGACAGTCTCTTAGAGATGAACAAAAAACATTTATTATGATTTGCTATCAATTACATTTTTTTAAAAAAATTCAGAATAGCTTCATGACCTATTCTTTATAAATGAAAATGATCAAGATAGAATTCAAACACACATTTTCGACAACATGGCACGAATCCTGGATCTCTTGGGAAATATATTTAATCGCGTTCCTGCCTGCAGATATTCAGGAAAAAGAGTGGGACAGTACAATTCTGATTATCCGAAAACCACTTCACCAGCAACATGACATTACAAGTTGAAAAAATATTTTCACCCGACATGCTCATGTGGGGTTCGGACACACTGTTAGCATCAGTTTGGAAACATCAGTGAGCAACTGGAGGATGTTGAAGGATCAGACAGTGCATGGAGAGATTGTCCTAGTTTCAGGCAACTCCCTCCCCCCCCCTCTCAGTTTCTTCTTTACCCTCCACTGTACTTGGTTATCCATTGTCCCCAGAGTGAGCATCAGAACAATCTAATGGAGGGGGGGGGGCACTGATTTTTCAGTGGCAGCGTCGGACCCAGGACCTCAGGCAGGATCGGTGATGGCAGTGGGGAGGTGTCTGGGATCAGCCATGGCCGGTACAAATATCTGCTGATGTTATTCGGCTGCTTAAAGCCATTTTTCAGTTCTCCAAAGAATGCAGTTAAACCGATTCATGTCCGGTCCCTTGGATTTCAGATAATCTGACATGTGCTGTATTATCATTTGGAGTGGTTGTACAGAGCCCTATATTATTAAATGTGCAGGAGTTGCAACTGTTCTCATCAGTAGCCTAAAAGCCAAGAGTCTGCGAATATCTCTCCCATTAGCACGATCCTTCACCCATTTGGATCACATCCATTTTACAGCTTAAATGTTAAGGACACCAAGAAGCAAATGGTTTTCTTCTCCTTCATTCAATATTCAGCAATCAATATAGAAACAAATGAGGAACCACACACACACACACACACACAAACAGCCACTCAAAGCCACAGGCTTAAACTATACTATTAATTAGTGGCTTCAACCAGGCAGTTTAAACGCACTTCTTTACTATAAAGCAGTCCACTTTTCTAAAAATACCACTGCTATGAATATCCTGGAATATTTTTTAATCACTGAATGCATTCAGCTCCTTTAACCCACACTTTCCCACCAACACAATTACCAGCACCTTTTCACCAATTCCATTGCACACTTTTCTTAAATTCGTGCTGACTAATCTTGATCTTACACCAATTGAAACCCCTTAGTTTTTGGGAGAAATTTATTCTCTTGTTCCTCTTTCCACATTCACCCTTCCTGACCCAAAGCAGTGGAAGTTTATGGGAGTGAAACAGTGCACTCACGCACTTCCATGTTAAAAATTTGGCAATTTGGATCAATTGCCATCCTCAAAAGCCCATCAGAAGTGCGACAGCAGCCAACGGGAACAGCCCAATTACGATCCTGCATCTCATTCACCAAGCAGATTGATTGTGAAAATAGGGGTGCTCTCGGTATCAATTCATCCACCACAGGCTACCACTGGGGCCCTTGCGCTCTCAATACAAGTCAAATTTCTGCACAAGAGTCAAGACCCCAAGAAATGTAGCAAGAATCTAAAAAGACTGGAAACTGGCCCTTATTTTAAGGGGACGGAAGTACAACTACTTCACCTCAAGGCCCAATGCTGGAAAACTCGCTTGAAAGACAAAACCAAGAACTCACAGGGAACACAGTCTTCAATGCGTGGAAATGCCAGCAAATGGGATATTGTAAATTGGTATTATGGTCAGCAAGAGCAAAGTGGGCTGAAAGGGCCATTTCTGTGATGCACATAGGATGTCCAGTGTCCAAAAGGCAATGCTGCCAAGGACATGAGGCACGAGATATTGGTCCAAAAACAAAAAAAATGATAGCATCAAAACTTCAAATGCAAAGTAATTTACAACCATCTTTTACTTGGTCAATGACTGTGCTTGGAGTCTCTCATTCATTAGAATGGCACTCTAGCTCGATAGCATGCCCACAAATCCTTTGCAAGCTTGAATCTCTCTCATGCATGAAGGTACAGGAGAATGTAATCACAAAGCCAAAGTGCTCTTCAGATGAAATGAAGGTTGAGAGGGGATTTGATAGAAGTATTTAAGATTATGAAAGGGATAGACAGAATGGATGTGGATAGACTATTTCCGTTAAGAGGAGGAAAGTTTAAAACAAGAGGACATGAGTTAAGAATTAAGGGGCAGAGGTTTAGAGGTAACATGAGGGGGAACTTCTTTACTCAGAGAGTGGTAGCTGTGTGGAATGATCTTCCGGGAGAAATAGTGGCGGCGGAGTCAATTGTATTATTTAAGAAAAGGTTGGACAGGTATATGGATGAGAAGAAGATGGAGGGTTATGGGCATTGTGCAGGGAGGTGGGACTAGAAAGGGGTGTTTGGTTCGGTGCGGACTAGAAGGGCCTAATGGCCTGTTTCCGTGCTGTAATTGTTATGTTATGTTATACAATCAACGTGAAAGTTGAATAGATCTCAGAGTGATTATGGCAAGATAACCAAATGCTGCAGGGGTAGAAACAAATTTTGTTCTGTAACTGGCTTCTAAAACTGTTCCATGGTGAAACGAAGGACCTGGGGTCAATTCCTGGTTTATGGTGATGCTTCGGATTCATGCCACAGGCCCTCAGCAATTGCTGACCTCTATGGTGCTCCAATTGTTCTTGTTGGAAATTACTAGCTTGAAATGTAGTGGTTACCAGCAACCAAAGATTTATTCCCTCACCTAGCATAAGCAACTTCCCAGTTAACAAGGCAAGATATTGAGGTGTACAGGGTGGTGCCAGGGCTGGGAACATTTTCTTAGATGTGTATTCAACCAAAATAATACAACAGCACAAGAAATTAAAAGCAGTAGGAGGTCACCTAGCCATGAAGCCTTCCCCCACATTTCATCCAATCACAGTTGATCTGCCCAAGCAGATCTGAAGCTTTCAATAATTATATTTCCAAAAAATGAAATCCTACAAAATGAATTTTACAAAAAAAAATCAAGTGCAATATACAAATGTACTGGAGAAATTCAGCATCCATAGGAAGTACAGGAAACCAACATTCCGGGCCTCGGCCCCTCATCAGGTATCCAGGACCAAAACATTGGTTACTTTACTTCCTATGAATGCTACATGACCTGCTGAGTTTCTTCAGCACGTTTGTATATTGGCTACAAAATGAATACCAGTAACAACTATGGAATCTTTACACAAGTTACCTTCAACCTGGGGTCTACCTCCAGAAGTCAGCAGGAAAGATTTAGACAAACCAAACATTAGAGGTTGATCAGAGGTGTAGACAAAAAGACTGGAGATGCTGGAATCTATAATAAAAACAGAAGCCAAGACCAATTCAGAAAACCAGATGTAAATTGACATTTTGGGTCAAGTCCCTGCATTGGAAAAGGAAAGATTAGCAATATATAGCAGTAAAAGGGTGGTGGGGAAGACTGAGACTGATAGGTTGAACCAGATGGGGAGGGATGACTGCTCCTTGATAATGGGATGTATCCAGAAGGGAAGAAGAGCATTGTGGATTTGGAAATGGTAGCTCTGTGCATTAAGTCCAGGAATCTGAAAACATGGAAAAGCCAGTTTTGGACTGAACCAAGAGTCATAGTGATGCAACATCGATCAGGCCATCAGCCCACTAGATAGCACTGGCCATTAGGCAGTCAACTGCGGTCATCCTTCTCTCCCTCCTGAATTTCCATCCATTCCCTACACCTCAATTCTCTTGCCCACCCACCTTAGGAGCCAATGATTAAGCCCCCCGAGAGAACATGCAAACTCCACACACAAAGCACAAGAGGTCAGGATCCAACCATTCATCAAACAAGGCAGCTTTGGACCATTTTCATGGAGGCTAAAACTTTGGATGGTATGCTTGTGGGAAGGGGATCAGCAAGGTCATAGTCCAAACAATGGGAGCTTGGCAAGCTAAATGCCCTCCCTATTTTACACTCTTCTTTGTGCATCTTGACCTCACAGACAAGTGCTCAGCCACATATCCTGTTCTTTTGAAATTCAAATTTTGTACTTTCCTGCGCTGCCTCAACTCATAGCATTCTGACATTTTAACGTGGGGGAATGATATTCGAACAATGCTGACTTTTAGCTTCTCGGACAATTCCAGCATCTGTATTATGTCTATCACAAACATTACCCATGTCAAACAAAGCGAACTTGCACAATCACAAGAAACAAGCCAAAATTTCCTCTGCCGGACTACACGAGAACATTGTTCCGTTTCCCAATGTCTTGTTGAATGTGTTGCTGCAGTGCAACTTCTCTTGGTACAAAGGGAATAGGCGTTGGAGCCCAGCTTAAAAACCTGAAAAGTTTGCATGAACAAAGTTTGCAACACCATACCACTTACAAAAAGCAGCTATGCCCAAATGTGAACTGCTTGTGTAACGATGGCATGTGGTAATTGCATCTCAGTGCCATAAAAGGCACAGGCCAGCAACATTGCCTATAGATACTGCGTGACCTGTGGAGATCCTTCTTGAGTGGATTGTGGAGGGTCAAGTGACCTCTTTCTGGAACCTGATGGGAACGTGGATTGCAGAGTTTCAAGTAGCTTCAGTCAGGAACCTAATGAAAGTCAAGCCCTGGCCACAGGTCAGTGCACAGCTGGTCATTGGCCCATTCAATTGCCTCATCGATTCCTGGGCTGAACTCTCTAGCTGATGGCACTGTAAAGCCCACCACGTACAAACAAGCCCTCTGCCTCTTCTTCTGGGAATCACCGTATTTCCGCTCCAGATTGGGAACCATGAACAATGTCGGTAAGGTGCAAGCAGACTAAGGGTTGGGAGCTATAGTATTGTATGCCTAGAAATTACTGTCCTTAGTTTAGAGTCGTGGCAGCTAGAGATAAAAGGGTGATGGTATAGTATGTTGTAACTTGATTGTAAAGTGTGGGAGGGTTTTACCTTTTATCCCTGTTGCAACTCTCCTACGTGTGCAAATAAAAACCACTGTTCAACCAACCAGCCGTTGGCCTTGGGGCCCATTGAACTAGTTTTCCACACACGACAATTGGGGCTGTCAGCAGGGTCCTTAAGAGTTTCAACTGAACAAGGATGCAGGGCCGATGTTTTGGATTTGGGGTAGGAGAGCAAGTGCAGTCAGCGAGGATAGGATCCCTGAGTGGATTGATGATAGTGCAGGGTTTGGGAGCTTGGTGAGCATGCTGACAGTCCACAGCCAACCAGTATTCTGGCCCAAGCACCTGGATCCATGTGGTGAGAAAAATGGGGCACCACATGTCGACCTTCCTCAAGAAGTCAGGGTTCCCAAAAACAAATGGAGTCAGAAGGGTGCCTTTTGGCTGCTAGCATCTCTTCTGAGACACCTGTGCGAGATCGTAGAAAAAGAATGAGAGAGTGCACAAAAAAAAATAGGGAGATGGAGGCATTCCAACAGTGCTGCTGTACACTGCAGGAGGCAGCATAGACTGCCCAAGAAGGAGTCACTGAAAATGGAGCAGCCACACACAGCTCATTGGTCCGGGTGGCAGACAGACCCAGTTAAGGTACAGGCCATTGTATGGTGAGAGGGATAGGCTTGACACATGGTTGAAGGAGAGAGACATTTGGATGGGGAATGACAAGAGTGAGGAGGATGAAAACTGCCACACATCTCCCCTCCCCAACCCAAAACCCTTGCAAGCTAGACGAGGGACCACACAGTTGCTGACCTGCCACGAGGGCACCCCACCAACCCTACAGAATAGGGAAGCATCAGAAAATGGAGGGAACATATCTGTGGTCACTGCAAAACCAGAGTGAGCCAAGAATATTCAGCGAAAGAGCTGACCACACTGGGAGACATAATGCCAGGGACTGGACTGATACCTCGCCACATGGCTGCTCAGGCTCTGGGATTAGGGGGCCACCAATGTGAACCTCTTCCATCAGAAAGCGAATGCTCTGTGTAGCTTATTGGACTGGCAGTTGCCACCCGAATGGGTCTGCTGCAGAACCTCCTTGTGGGATTAGGTGGCAACTGCAGTGCAAGCCCAATATCCTACTCTGCTATAATGGGACTTGTACAGTCAGACACAGTGGAACATGATTAGCATGGGGACAAGGTAATTGACTCTATACAGACTTAAAAGTCAGTGGTCCTGCCTCTCATGGGACCAGCAACCAGGAAGACTGTCCGGGAAACAATCAGAATATTAGAAGGGCTCCAGAGGAAGTCAGGAGAACACTACCCAGTCCTCTCTCAGGGCTCAATAGTGGAGACGGTTAAGGACATCAATTCCTGGGTATCAATATCTCTGAGGATCTGTCCTGGAGCCTCCACGTTGATAGAATAATGAAGGTGGCTCACCAGCAGGCATTGAAGTGTACGAGGAGATTTGGAATGTCACTTTTACACTTGCATCCCACTAAATTGGCCATCAAATTTCCCAGGATAGGAATGGGGATTTGGATTTTCACACTTGACAACTCCTAACTGGAACACTGAATACTTGCAAGGAGCCATCCCCAGGGTTAGGATTGTTCTACCTTCAACAAGTGATGTCATGATACATCAAGCAATGGTGGACCTGCTCTAATTCCTGATCAATGTATTGTAATCTTATATTTGAACAAAATTAATCATGCCTAATTATAACATAATTAAGCTTTATGTACAGCAAAGGATGAGCCCTTCAGCTCTTGTTGTGCCAACCTATATAAACCTTTATAAAGGGACCATAGGAAAATGGTAGCAATAGTGGACAATTTTTAAACAGCATGGGAAAGTTGGTAGAGGCTATAGCATACAATTTATACAGCGTGGGAAAGTTGGTAGCTTCCCCCCACCCTCCCAGGTCTTTATAGATTGTGCGCAACAAGTGCTACCAACTTTCCAACATGGTTTAAAAATTGTCCGCTATTGCTATTTCCTCTCTCTCTCCTGCTGCGACTTTCCCATGGAAGTTTATACCTTCATTTTAATCTTTTCTTCCTTCATGTTCCTCCAATCACACAAAAACTTGGGTAATTTCAGACCCACAATGCAATTACCCATTCTACACTTGCCTGATTGCGATGCCAGCATCTGCAGATGCCAGGGATTGTACTACTGGTAGAGGCCATGAATCCCTGGCATGAGATGGCATCATCTGACGCTGGCGTTAAGCTGATTTTGCTTTCACACTTGACAGTTTAAAAGCTAATTGGCCATTAATTCCTGGGATAATTTACAACTGTGCAGAGGTGCCGCAGCGCCCCAAGAACGCAGCGCCTATCCTCAAGGTCCCCCACCACCCAGGCCAAGCCCTGTTCACTCTGCTACCATTGAGGAAAAAGATACAGGAGCCTGAAGACGAGCACTCAGTGGCACAAGAAGACCTTTTTCCCTGTGGCCATCAGATTCCTGAATGATCGGTTAACCAAAGACGCTATCTTACCTTAACGCTTCACGCACTATTTTTATTTATTTTTGCAAGGTGGTTAATATAAATGTTTGCAGGGTGATGCTGCCACAAAGCAACAAATTTTGACACTTGTTTGTGACAAATTCTGATATTGAACACTAAAGTCTCAGGTAAGTTTTCAAATTCCTAACACAAAAATAAACGGTTATAGAATGAGCTGTCAGGTCACTGGGCATAACTGCATACAAATACCTGAAGCAGAAATGCACAAAAGATGCATTTGCTTGACATTCTGACTGGTTGTATCACTGTCTGGTATGGAGATGCCAACATACAGGACTGGAAAAGGCTACACAGAGTCATGAGCCCGGCCAGGGCGAGTCATTAGTCATTAAGCATTGATCATTAAGAACATCTACAAGAGGAGGTGTCTCAAGAAAGCAGCCTCAATCGTCAAGGAACCTCACCACCCAGGCCATTCCCTCTTCTCACTGCTACCATCAGGAAGGAGGTACAGGAGCCTGAAGGTGTGCACCCAACATTACAAAAACAGCTTCTTCCCCTCCACTATCAGATTTCTGAAGGGACAATGATCCACAGACATTACCTCAAAATTTAAAAAAAATCTTCTTTTGCACCAATTTTTTTTTTTTATATAGTGTATTTACAGAAATGTAATTTATAGCAATTTTTGTACCTGTAATTCACAATATAAGCTGTCACAAAACAAGAAATTTCATGACTTGAGGTCATGACAATAAACTGATTAAATTAATCCCAAAACATTTAAGGCATGAACTACATACCATTATAAACTACTGAGAAACTCACCTGAAATAATTTCACACGACACACCGAAAGGTGTGCAAGCTACATGCGGTCAACTGTACTGGAGAACTGGGCTCCATTTTAAATGCAATTGAGCTTCAAGAGAAAATGCAGTTTCTTAAACTATCCTTCAACCTGGAGGTCAGAATGATCTGCATTTCAGATCACTCTTGACACTTCCCAAGAAGGTGCCAGCTGTATTTGCTTTTGACTGTCACATTACGAGACCCATCTCTGAAGATCGTTCGTCATTTCTTGCTTTCATTATCCAGTCAATCTTCAGAGGTCCTCGAAAAGCACCTGTTATGCAAGTTAAATATATTATGAAATGTGGCCTCAAAACAACAGTAGGGCAATCCTGAAGGGAAAAGATGAATAGAATCACCAGGTACATCAAGACAAGCAAATTAGAGTTGGCCCACCCAACTACCAGTAATTCAACATTTACCCAAGTGCCTTTTACTGCATTTGCTTAGCATATACCTAAAATAAATCTATTCATCTTGGTCTTTTGTACCAAACTTACAATGAATAAGCATCTAACCACTTTTAAAGAGCATTCTCCATTTCCATGACCCTTAACGCACCAGCCAATATCACAAGTGACCCCCATCACACTGGTCACAACTTTTTGTCAATGCTACCTTCAGAAAGGTACAGAAGTCTGAAAACCACCACCTCTAGGTTCAAGAATTCCATCCACCCACCCCCCCCCCCCCCCCCAACCACAGCTACCAGGCTCTTGAACCTCCCTTACCATATTAACCATAAATTATTCTGGCACCGCAAGATTTGCCTACACCACTGAAACTCCATTTTTCTTGCACTGTATGAATATCAATTCCTTTACTGTCACGTGATAGCACCAAACATGTAATATTACCAAAATTGCCTTCTGCTTCCCATAAGACAAAGTGTCGCCATTAGTGTCACCTGGTGCCCTTACAGTACGAGAGAACGAAGCAAAACAGAGTCCCTTCAGAGTCAGTGAATGTGGTGGATTCTTCTCTTCAGCTGCAGATTTCTGTTTCATTTATTGGCAATCTGAGCTCCATATCCAAACCTGAATATTCAGCACCTGAAGCCTTTTGGGAGTTCTTCTTGCCTTCAACAACCTCTTGAATCCTGGCTCTTATAGCCGGTCTGCAGCCCGTGAAGGTCTCCCAACCACGTTACCCACCACCTGTATGGGTCCCACAGTCACCGAGTCCACACAAAGAGGTAGATGATCTATCTCTCTTTTCAATTATCTTTTTCTGTACTGGGATAAGAGAAAATATGCTATTGTTTGGTTTTTTTCCCCCCAAATAAAAGTACCTGTTTGGCTGCAGCAAGCAAGAATTTCGGTGTGAATGTACATTTGTGTATGACAAACTCATTTTTAATAAAACCGATCAACACCTTAAATTCCCAAATTCAATTTTCTGTTCTGTTGTTGGCTCATCCCACCAGGAAAAGGAGAAGCAAGGTTCAGGCAAGTTTTAGAAGTCCACTCCCAATTCCATGATTCACCTCTCCTTCTGCATTACCCAACTGCTAAATTCAGAAGGAAAAAAAATCTTTCAGCAAACAGGATATTTTGCACACAATATTAAATATTTTTCAAGTCAACCACTGGAGATCAGTCATGAAACTTGACAATGGGAACATAGACCATGAAAGACCTTGCATTATTTCCATCTGAAGCCCATTTTACTTTTCAGGTTTCACTTTCTTAAAGCAAGCGAGGTTCAAACACTGAATATTCCTTCTTTTTCACACATTCCCTGTTCAACTTTTTTCAGTACTCCACAACTAATTGCTTATATTCTATGTCTACAGATTCAACAAAAGGACCATGTGCTAACAAAATTACTATACTTTTCAATCCTCGTGTGCTGAACTGCCAGACCAAGTTCTGCCTTCTTTGACACATTGTCCACATCCTACCTTACCCAGTCAAGACCTGTCCCCTTTATGCACAGTGGAAAAATGGGGAGTAACGTACTCAAACTTTTCCCAATGAACAAAACTGTGGGCCTTGGATTTAATTTAATATAAAAATATACATTGAGGAAATTAAACCATTTATCACCTCAGTGTGCTTTTCTTCCTTGAAACTGTAATATGGCCAGTTTCCATGACAATACACTGATAGCTACAGACCTAATAGAAAACGTGGGAGGAGAAAGGCATTGGTAAAATGAAGCAAAAATGTTCCCGCTAAATCACACAAGCAAATGAGCCTGATCTTTTGCAGATGGTTTGGGGGTTGTGAAATGTAGGCAGCCCAGGAAACCATCTTCATCCCATGTACTCTTCCCCGTGCTGGTGGAGGTGGGATTGCAGTTCTAGATAGGCCTCTGACGCTATCTTCAGGTCACCACATCTGTAGGTTAGTACCTTCCAAGACGACTTCTTGACTGCCTATCCACGCTGCTCCACGCAATGGTGCCATATTGTCTTAAGGCAAGGCTGACTGGCATTTGGTCTGTCAGCTTAACCAGGGTGTTCATCATTTCAGTTTAAGTTTCCCTCTCACTCTATCCAATAACATACCAGAAGATGGAATCGGGCATTTCCAGAATCAAAAGCTCAGGTCATAACTGCTAATTCAGTTTTCCAAACAAGAGGCACTGGGCCTGACATCCAGCAGATGCACACCTTTCATTTCTTGTCCTCCATCACTTTCTACTTTAATTCCTTCCACCTTCCCTTCTTGACATTAAATCACAGCGCAATCCAATCACAGATTTGGTCCTTTCCTCCATCCACTTTCTCTGCCTCAGTGCTAGTCAACAGTTTCACACCATCATCTGAAACTTCAACTCTATTTCTCTGTCCACAGGTGCAACCTTACTTGTTGAGTGTTGACAGCATTTTAAAAAACTTGCTCCATTTTGTTTTATATATATAAAAACCTGGCTGATCTCATAACCCAGTCCATTATAAAACTTGCCTAGATATTTAAACAAGTAACAATGCAATCTCAAATATATATTTGTTATCACACTGATACAAAAGTGTAACATGAACACTGGTAGCTTTCAATAATGGCTTGTCCATAATGGCATCAGGACAAAGAGATAAATTATGAGGTCAGGCTGAATAAATCCGACTGCTATTTCCTTGTGCTTTGAAGTCTGAAGCACCTACAATGAAAGAAATTAATTCACTGATGTAGAAATGCAAAATAGGGAGGCAACTGTAAAATTAGAACATTTGGCAGTGAAACTAGGAAAACTTTCCACAGAGAATTCAGAGAGAGTTCTTTCAACCAAGCAAACATCCCCATACACTTCACAGAACTGGTCAAAAAGTGACATTGAAGCAGATATTTGAACAGATGGCCAAAGCTTTATCAGTTAGGTTCTAAAAGGTGGAAACCTTGGGATTATTGAAAAGAACCACTAAAAGGAGCAGAAAAGCACAAAACTGTTGCCAGTGTCAGTGGGTGGCAGTGTAATGAGGGTTAGAATTAATGGAATGTAGAGTTCTCCGCCTTGCAGTCACAACACAAAAGGGATCAGCTAGTACAAAAGTACCTCGCAGTTGTACTATAGGACACTTTCAAAATTTCACAGACCATACCCACAATTCTTCTAAACATTTATTTAAACAAATATCTACAAATGGAGAGTAACAATGAAATCTCAGACATATATTTGTTATCACACTGATACAAAAGTGTAACAAGAACACTGGTAGCTTTCAAGCCCACCCAGCCTCCTAACAGTGCCACAGAACATGCACATCATTTTCAGAAGAAAACTTCCAGTCCGTCAAACACTGATACCTGGCGTATCAGATCTCCACTCTATGCCAATGAAAGCTGAAAGTTTCACTGAAAGGAACCCCTCAACTTGATGGGTTAGGAGTACACAAGGATGAGTTCTTCAATGAAGCAGGCATAAATTGGGCAAACGGAATATTGGAAAAGGACTCCACACAGAGAAGCACTGTTGTTGTAGCCAAGATCTATCTAGCATCAGAAGTCGATTAACTGGTCATGATCACATCGTTGCTTGCAGAAGCTTCACTTCTTCTCCAAACCAGTCATTTACTTCTAGACCAGTGGTTTTCAGATTTTCTTTCCACTCAGACACCACCTTAAGTATTCCCATGCCATAGGTGCTCTGTGATTAGTAAGGGATAACTTGAGATGGTATGAGAGCGAGTAAAAAGTTGAGAATCACTGCTCTCGACCCATTTGTTACTGAAATATTTTGCTTGAGAAAAATTGTCATTGGGCCATTTCCTTTGGAGTTATGAAACTGGGCATATAACAAGTTAATTAGATATGATTAAAGCTGTGGCTTACAAACTTGCTTTCCTCTCACATACCACCTTAAGCAATTCCTTGCTAATCACAGAACACCCGTGGCCTAGGAATTAGAAATAAAACATTTAAAAGTCACTATTCCAGACAAAACGAGAGCATTCCAAGGTCCTCTTGAATATAACACAACTCCAAAACCTCAAGACGTCACTTCAACAGAAGATGCCACATGGTTATTTTCCAAAAACATTAACTACTTCAAACTTTACCCTTCTAAATGAACTTATTGCCAATCCCAGCTGTCCAAAGCATCTCCAGCCCAAAACAATCAAAAATATTTTTTCCCCCCTCACACTCTCCCAAACAGAAACTCAGCTAATATTAAACGATCACAAGACCCACCATATGCAAAAGCTGAAAATGCAGGAAACATCCAATTAAGTCAACATTGGTAGTAGCTATCCATTTTCAGTGCTGATCCACAATCTACTGAAACAGTCAACTCTTCTCCAGATCAGGAAAGGTCATCAGTTTTCCCATCAGTTGGTAGTAGCAGATTTTGAGGTTCTTAAAAACTACTCAACTTTAAACAGTTCCAAAGAATCCTTGCCATCCTTGACACCAGGGTCCAAACAGGAGAACCCTTTTTTAAAAAAAATACTACCTTTGTAATTTCACACATCAATGGATAGCGAACTACTACAAGTTCCATATTATTCAACGGGTTCAACTGCAGTAAAACATTGCAATAGAATTTGTGCAACATCAAATGCTCAACAAAACATTTGATTCAACCTCAGAAGTCTTCAACAGCTTCCAACCCTGCCCCCTGATCGCAAGACTTAAAAAGTCACACCTTTTCACAAGGGTGTTCGTTAAAAGAGAATGAAATAGATCAATAATTAATTAACCGAGTAATCTTTAGGGATCAGTTATGCTGCAAGTTATTACTTATCCAACACAGTTGCCACTAGATTTATTTAACACGTTGATATCAACAGAAGAGGCGAGCAAACATGCCAAGTAACGTGACAATGCCCTATCGTGCACTGGGCAAAAACCACAGCTTAAATGCAGCCACTGTCGGTCACCAGGCTCGCATCCCACTGGCATGAGGCGTTCTCTCTCTCTCTCTCTGGATGGGCATGGGGGGGGGGGGGGCATTTTCACGCACCCACTCCAGATCCCTGGGCAAGGGTGACAGTCTTGTCAGACCAAGCCCGTCCCACTTTAACCCCGGGGCAGGTGGCTAAACTTCACCGGCTGGAGGTCACTTTGAAGCGGCGGTGGCGGCCTACCCTGGCGGCGTGACGGAAGGTGGCTCGAAGCCGGGCGGCAGCTGAAAGGAGTGAAATGCGAGCGGCGGCCTGGCCGCCGGCCAGGGACTGACAGAGGGGAGAGGAGGTGGGGTGGGGTGGGGTAGAGGGGGGAGGGGGGGGGAACAACAGCCACTCTGATTGAAAGGGGAACCTCGGCCGCCACCCACTTCCCGGCCACGGCCCGCGCTCTGCGTCTACCTGCACGACGCTGCACCGAGGGCTTCTCCCTCCAGCCGCTGCGGGACGGGATCCGAGACCAGGCACTGACTTCCCAACCCGCCACTATATCCATTCCACTCGCAGCCGCGACTGCGCCGTCCGCAGCTGCGGCCCGAGAGAGCCGCCCCTCCTCCTCATCTCCCTTCGCCGGGCAACCGCTCCGACCAATCATCGGTGGGCTCTGCCGAACACGTCCGCCCCTCCTTCTCCAGCGAAAAGCCAATCCAGTCCGTGGACTCGCGGCTTCGGTACGTCAATCACATCAGACTGTCCAATCGGAGCGTGGCACCCGCCTCCCCAGACCGGACCAACCACATCACCCAATCACAGTGAGGAGCCTTCGTCCAGCCCGCCCTGAGACCGAATTGGCCTATCACTTTGCGTGTTCGGCCCGCCCTCCGAAGGCGCTTCTCCAATCACCGTGTGGCTGTGAGACCGCAACCCGACCTGTCGCGCTGATGTGTGATCGCCGCCGATGACCGAATGCATTCGTCGGGTCGGCCGGGTTCAAGTGTTCGCGGTCCTTATTCCCGGGTTCAGCCTGCACCAACCGATTCAGCGTTCAGGAGTCCATAGGAGCCCTTTCACAAAGAGCTTGAAAGCCGGGTTTTTTCTCCCTTTCGAGCGCTGTGTGAAAGAATCGGAAGGATCCATCTCGGTATTTGACTCAGGGAGCCGGCTTTTTTCGG